>NW_016160916.1:7029-30350 GCF_001687245.7 Rhagoletis zephyria | reverse complement strand
GCATTTTTTTATGCTAAGTAACTTATCCCTTTCATATAAGCAAAGTCTTAAAATTTTTCTCTAAGTAAAAAAAAAAAAGAAGAAAATTACAGTTTTCATATGTTGCACGTTTCCGGTTATAAATATGTATTTTTCGTGACCAGGCCATATGTGCGCTCTATGCAAATTAGTCACTTTATATAGCCATTTATGCATAGAATCAAATGCCAGAGACTACCAGCACATGTTTTAGGTAGCTTACAAATACATATAGTAAACGTACATGTAACTTTGTGCGAGCGCAAATATGCTGTAGTGCAGGGGGTTCAACGCCACACGCTTCCCTCGAACCATTTGCTGCCATTCAAACGTTTATGTTTGTTATTTTTATACAACTGGCGCGACGTCGTTCATTCAGCTTTGCAATGCTGTCTATTCAACTGTCTATCAGCAAGAGCATGAGTATGAGTATGAGCTTAGCTGTGCTTGTCGCTTTTAAGGATCGGTATTAGGTATAAACATGAATATGACTAAAAAGCTATAAAAATATCTATGTAATATATGCAACTAGAGCAGTATGGAGGTTGTATAGGAAATTAAAACAACAAAATTTACGTTCAAAGTAAAAAAATTTTGCGTTCCTTGAGCTATTCAGCGGCATTGAGAGGATGCCTATTAGCAGAGCGTAGCTGCTTTATGCCATTTTTGTTTTATTCAGCTCTATTCAGCTACTTAAAATGTAATTCAGCGCTTATGGAAAGATTTTTTAATGTATAAAAACAGCGCAGAACTATTAGAAATTACATTTGGACGTGTTTTAAGCCCCTGCTGGATTTATATAAAGGAATCTATTTAGTGCCTGGCCTTTTTGTATTGCTTTATAAAAGAAAAAAGCTAAATATGTGTCTTAATTAGCAGTGAGAAATGATCTGAACCTCCTCAGATCGAATTCAGCTCCATTCAGCTGGTGCTAATTTAATTCAGAGTTAGTCAGCAAACGTTAGAGCTTAGGCTTTGATTGTGTTAAATTCGATTTTAAAATTTGAAGCTAGTATTTAGTAAACTTAAAATAATTCAGCGGCCACATAATACTTTCTAATTTGTCAGATTTATTCAGCTGATTAAAATGTAATTCAGCGCAATGTAAACACTATATATTTGTTATAATATTTATACATACCTATATATTGTTGAATTTACTTTTTTTATACTGTGTAAAATTTATTCACCGCAATTATACGGCGAGAATATAAAGAGGGTTTAATAGTAAGCTGTTTTTTTATCGATTTTTTTAAGAATTGAATGCTATTTTGTGAGTTTAATTTTTACTGTACTCATGAGTTCTAACATTTTAGGATATCTTTCAACCTAAGGCATAGCTTTTAGTAAATTCAGAACATCACTTGCTTTTAAGTAATATTTCGAAAACGAATATATTTTTTCATTGGGAAATCAAAATATTAACAAATGGTTACAATATAGGTATAATTTTCACGTTTTTAATAAACGATTTGCTACTTAGTATATTATTTTAATTATAATTTAGTTCAAAAATAACTCAGCGGCTTACTTTTCTAGTATGACGTTTGGTATTTCCTTAACTACACAGAAATGTTGATGTTGACCGCCTCTATGTGATATTCAGCCCATTTTTTTGCTATAAATTGGAATTGAAATTTCTTTTCTACATATATATTGCACCTAGCTTCTTACATTCAGCTCCTTGAAATGTTATTCAGCGCGATGATTAATACTAAGCTTCTTAAATTCCATTTAAACTTATTTGGTCCTGAATTTCTTGTTGGGCTCACGAAATGAATTTTGAGGTTTAAAGCGCATATTTACATATTAACTTTTTAAATATGTACACATTTTCATACATATGTACATGCGTAGATTGCATATGTACTAGGGCGGGTCAATTTTTTTTTGATAATGCACGTTTAGCATAAGAGGATTGTACGTGTAATTCTAAGCAAATTTGTCGAGGAAACCATGAGTCTAAAATTAATTCGGAGTTTTCCAAGTTGCGAAAATCTGTGATATACGCGCATAGCCGAAAAAATCTCCGATGTAAATTGACCCGGCCTAATACATATGTACATATATGTACTATAGTTACATATGGACAACTGTGCTTTGTCGTTTATAACTTATATTATTTCGTTATAAAATAAATACATAGATAGTAGTATAACCACAGCCAGTCAAGCATTGAATCCACACTAACTAGGACATATAAAAGGATGCCACTTTTTTGTTATTGCAAATTTGTTACATTTACATGGTAATTTAAAGTTTATACCAGATATTAACTCAAATCTGCTGTAAAATGGAAATTCTCGTTTACTAACAGCTACACAAAGTAATAAGCAGCCGGACATGTTCATTCATGCCTTCACAAACACAAACACACGCTGAGTGAATATGCAAATGCTGAATAGGTATGTATATGTGTATGTTTATATATGTACGTAACGGACATCCTACATTTTTATTGACGTGCTATGCGTTCAGCCATCAGCTACAATAACTTTAACTAGCAAATGATTCGCATCTTCCGCTGAGTAAATGATATTAGAAAGTGCTTTCGTATATATGTAAATATGCATATTTACAAACATATTTACATACGCGTATATGTACTTATGCATGTATAAACATTTAATATTTCGAAGTGAGTTCACATAGTCTAATCATTTAAACTTTTTGAATGCTTTTAGTGTAGCAGACATTTCTATATCCGCTTGCAAGTAGCAAGTTTCTGCAAATAGCAGGCAATCTCGGTTACGTTTGTTAGTTCAACACTGTTGCAACATTGCCACTTACTTGTTGCCAATTAAAATGTGTAACTTATTCAATGAAATTATATGGTTTTTTGCACTTTGTAGTCGCATGCAAAAGAACATTTAGAAGCATGTAATTTAAAGTGACAATTTTTTTCTAACCAGTGGACTCCATTGAGTATGAGTGATATGCAGTACGTACATGAATTTCGAAATGCAGATATTTCAAGCATATTTCTTCTGTTAATGTAAATAGTTAGTCAGGGTATGCAATTCAATTCAGCGCCCTAAAAGTTAATTCAGCGCGAATTATTACGTATGTACGTTACTCAGCGACCTTTTAACAGTTTATCTGGCATTTAGGCATGCTTACAAAAAAGTGTTTTTGAATTCAGCGCCTTAAAATTGCTTCTTTGGCACGTAAATAAGCTTGCACTTGAAAATATTTTCCATTGCCAGTGTTGTATTACTTAAACCAGCGCAGTTATATTTAACTTAGTTTGAATTGTTTTTTAATTTCTAACCTTAAAGTTAATTCAGTGTTACAGAAATCAGTAAAGACTGCACAATTCAGCGCACATTTTTAAATTTACAGCATATTTTTGAGTTTGTAATTAGATCTATTACATATATCTAATGTATTACCGTACGAATTATTGTAAATTTTTAGTTTGCAATTACAAAGTATTTTACAATCCAATTAATAGCAGGTACGATTTTTATAACGTACTGGCTTTGTTCTCTGAAAAACTTTTAAACCTTACACAAGAGTGTGCTTCTTATCTTACTCAATGCCTTTAAACTTTTATTCAGCGCATTGTTTCGGTAATTAATTTCTCAGCTTACAGTATTACATTAAAATTCAACGCTATTCAGCGCCATTCAGCTCCATTCAGCAGTCAAAATATTCAACTAATTCTCATTTTCTGATAGTTTTTTACATAAGCAGTACTTCTCATTCTATTCAGGGCCCTTAAACCTTTATTCAGCGCATTGTTTCTTTCATTAATTTTTTAGCTCAAAGTTTTACATCAAAATTCACCGATATTCAGCGCCATTCAGTGATCAATAAATTTAACTAATACTCAACTTCTTCAATTTTTTACAGCAACGGACTTTAAACCTTTATTCATTATTTTTTCTCTATTTAATTTCCCCTACTTAAACTTGTACATTAAAATTCAGCCATTCAGCTCAATTCAGCGACAGAAAAATTCAAATAATTTTCAATTTTTAACTTGTTGCTTAAAAAGTTTTCTTCATCCTTTCAACAACATGCATTGTTTCTGTGACTCATTATTCAGCTTAAAGTTTTACGCTAAAATTCTCTGCTATTCAACTCATTTAATAGCTTAAATTGTTTAACTTACCTTATCATTCTTCACCTCTTCCAACTCCAATACCTCGGCGGACACTTTCTGTGCATGCCGGTCCACACCCGGACTGAGTAGTACCTCCCAGGTGAGTGTTGGTTTCGGATTACCACCCTCGCTGACGCACGCTAAATTCAATTCGGAATTCTCTTTGACTGGCACAAAAATATTGCCTGCATCTAGGCGCCGTGAATCGATCAGCAAATATGGTGGCTTTGGACGATCTGTAAGCAATTAAAATGAAAGAAAATTAATTAGAGTTTTAATTCTATGGTGCCTTAAAAGTGAGCTGATAAGAGTTTGTACAAAAACAGAACAAAACCAAAAAAAAAAATTGAGAAAAAAGATTTTTTGAATTGAAATTTATTGGCCACCAAAGCATGTAAGAAAAAGGCGGTAGTAGTTGCTGAGCAACAATGATATGAGTGGACATCCAAAAAAGTATGTCAAACATAAATTGCACAGACCGGCTGTAGCAAAGCTTTGGTCAAAAAATAAATTCTTGGTCATTTAAAAAGTTTTTATCGCTCATTTATATTTGGTCCTTCCTTGCGTTCCTCTTTGCTGACTAGTAAGTATCAGTTTGTAGGGCCGCTTAATGCGGCTACTAAATCCAACCGTGCATACATTCTACTCTCTACTCTACTTCTACTCACCGGCACCCACTCGCGCTCTCCGCATAAATTCTAGCTATTCAAGTTGCAAAACTTTTCGTTTGCTTTTGGTTTTTTCTTTTTTTTTTCTTGCTAGCCAGCCTCGTTTTGCAACGTGTATTTTAACAAGAAAACTTTTCGCAACATGCCAACGCAGCGCGTTTGTATTCACAGCAACTTGCACAAGTTGATTTACTTGTGTGTTAGTGTGTCGATGTGTATATGTATTGGCATGTCCTGTTTCGCTGTTTGTGTCATTAACAACATCAGAAATCCTTGTCAGTATTCGTATTATGTAATATAGTTGGTGTGCCACAAACGTTGACCGGGCACAAGCCAGCGCCAAGTGTTGCCAAAGTGCGCTGTAGTCAACTTTTAATTTCAGGTCATTTCATTCAGCGCAAGTAGTATTCAGCGGATGAGAATTGAGGATGGTCGCTTGCTTTTGTTGCATTGTGAGAAAAAATGCATCCGGATTACAAATTAGTGTACACGACATGTAATCAGTTAGAATAATCTTACTCAGCTGACTTTGGTATCTAAAAAATTTATTTAAAAACAATTTTTAATCCCCGTTATAAAAATATGCTTGTGATTAGAGCTTTTCAGCGCAATTTAGCTGAATGATTAGAGAATTCAGCAAAATAAACATTATTTTGAAGCTAAAAAATTAACTAAAAATATAACAAAGCGGGAAATATTCATGCGGATCGCCGATTGGTATACTTGGCATATAACCACGGCAGATAAGCTGGTTTTAGAGCAATTCATCGGAATGTAGCTAATTTTGCAATCTAAAGAATTAACGTTTAAACGATTTTATATGCTATTTGTAAAACCTGTTTTGGAATTTAAGTTTTTTTGGGGCGATTCAGCGGAGTCGTTAGAGAATAAAGCGAGAAAAAATTTATTCTGAAGTTTAAAAATTAACTAAAATACTATTTACGAGAAAATATTCTTTCGGCTTTTAAACTAGCCCACTTGGCATGTATTTATTTAATTGAAAGCAATTCAGCGGAATTCAGCTGACTGTTATATAACTACAGAACTTACTTAGAAACAAATTTGTGGCTAGTTTTAAAACATGTTTGGTTCTAGAGCTTATCAGCGCAATTCAGTTGAGGGATTAGAGTTATTCGGCGGAGTGATTAGAGTTTTTCGGCGAAATTCCGCCGATCGACAAAAGTTATTCAGCGGAGTTCAAAAGGTATACTAATCATTGTATTTTTGGTTTCAAGCTTTTGAATCAAACAATTTATTAATAGTTGGTAATTCAGCATAATTCAGCGTCTAATTTATGTATACTTTTATGAAAAAAGCATATAAATGAATTATAGTCATTGAAAGATCGATTTTTTACTTTGAAATAAAAAAAAAACAGCTCGAATTATGCAATTCAGCTCATCCAAAACTTTTCATACATTATCTCCCACAATAAAACTTTAAATTTCTCTCAGTGCACACTACAAACTTACACAATTTCAAAGTAAAATCCCTGCCAAAAGTTGACCAATTTATACTGGTATTAAAATTGCGTTGTAAAATCCACGCTGATAGCTACTTAGCGGCTGTTATGCCTGTGTTAACGCGAACTTGTACCATTTTAGCCCGCTCGGCCAGCCCTCCCTGGCCACCATCTTCACTAACTACTCCACACCCACTTATTTCTCACTCAAATTGCAGCATCATATTTTGCCCACTCAACCGCCGCCTGCAACTGCTTACTCATCTACTATACTCCGCCCCCCACAAAAGAAAATAAAAAAACACACACAAAACTTCCAAACCATAAACGTCCTGCTTTAATACTCACCTAACACCACCAATTTTACGGGTCTCGCATTCTCGGTGTATCTGCGCGAATTCTCCGCTTCACATTGCCACTTGCCATCGTCCTCGAGCATTACATTTGTGATGGTGAGTGCACCATTTGGCTCTTTAATGAAACGATAATCGGTGGCGCGTGAGGTGCGATCCATGGCGTGCACCACCTGCGGATTAAAGAAAGAGAGAGAGAGTGAGAAACAGTTTGAGATAATAAAAAGAATTTGAACAAGCAGCGTATTAAATGACATAGAACAAACAGTAGATATGCATAGCTGTTGTAAGTAAGTAACGGAATTAGTAAACGCGTGAAAATTTTGCGTACCGCTCAACGTGTCGCTTGCTCACTCATTCACCGAGTGTAGGCAGTGGGCGTACGACCGTAAATCCGTAAAGTTTAAGTCGTTTATGAGCTGCCTTAATACCTGTTTTGAAGTTAGTATATATTTTTGTTTTTGCAACGCGAACTAGCCTTATCTTTGTTTTTGTTGTCTTCGTTTTTGCGCTCATTTTCGTCCATTGTTATCTGCTGTTTTGCAGTTATGGCAGCGGAAATTGTTCACACGAAAGTCTTTAGTTTATTGTGCGCAATGGTGCGCTATGCATAACTAAATGGAAATTACTTGTGCTCGCTTGCTGGTATGTATGTGCTCTGACGCGCCGAAAATTATGCAATGCATTACATTTTTTGTTTGTTTGTATTCTCTCATTTATTTAGCGCGCACTAAGCGTTGCTACTTAAGAATGTTAAGCTCTTGTGAATAAGCGCTACACCTACTCGGTGTCATTTAACGGATTTTAGATAAGTGCTCAACTTTTCTTGCATTTTTGCTTCTACATTGTTGCGAACTTTCGAGTTGCTCGTTTAGCTGTAGTGCCGCTTTTGAAAATTAAGACCAAGTGTCTGAAGTCGGTAATATGAGTTGATTTTTTCGAAGGAATTAAGTGCCAAAATTTATGTGAGAGCAGAATTAAATATTTTTGTAATTAAAACCATACGATTAGTTTCATATAAGTATATTCACCGCTATTCAGCAGAAGTTTAAATCTCAATTTTGAGCTAAATAATAAATTATGCTTAGAAAAATTTGATGCAGCAAAAATCTAAGGATTTTTATCTGGGCCTAGGGTAATATCAGTTTTGATTTGACTGTTTTAAATTTTTATATTTGTTTTTCGTTTTTTTAATCACTTTTTTAAGTTTTTATTTTACTTTAAAAAGTTTTGTCTTTTCTTCGTTAACTTTTATTATTATTATATTTTAGATTTGATACACTTTTTTATTTTGCTTTCTCTTGTTTTATATTTTTCGTTATATTCTAATTTTTTTATTATTATTATTTCTTTTCTTNAGAATTTGAACAAGCAGCGTATAAAATGACATAGAACAAACAGTAGATATGCATAGCTGTTGTAAATAAGTAACGGAATTAGTAAGTGCGTGAAAATTTTGCGTACCGCTCAACGTGGCAGTCGCTTGCTCACTCATTCACCGAGTGTAGGCAGTGGGCGTACGACCGTAAAACCGTAAAGTTTAAGTCGTTTATGAGCTGCCTTAATACCTGTTTTGAAGTTAGTATATATTTTTGTTTTTGCAACGCGAACTAGCCTTATCTTTGTTTTTGTTGTCTTCGTTTTTGCGCTCATTTTCGTCCATTGTTATCTGCTGTTTTGCAGTTATGGCAGCGGAAATTGTTCACACGAAAGTCTTTAGTTTATTGTGCGCAATGGTGCGCTATGCATAACTAAATGGAAATTACTTGTGCTCGCTTGCTGGTATGTATGTGCTCTGACGCGCCGAAAATTATGCAATGCATTACATTTTTTGTTTGTTTGTATTCTCTCATTTATTTAGCGCGCACTAAGCGTTGCTACTTAAGAATGTTAAGCTCTTGTGAATAAGCGCTACACCTACTCGGTGTCATTTAACGGATTTTAGATAAGTTCTCAACTTTTCTTGCATTTTTGCTTCTACATTGTTGCGAACTTTCGAGTTGCTCGTTTAGCTGTAGTGCCGCTTTTGAAAATTAAGACCAAGTGTCTGAAGTCGGTAATATGAGTTGATTTTTTCGAAGGAATTAAGTGCCAAAATTTATGTGAGAGCAGAATTAAATATTTTTGTAATTAAAACCATACGATTAGTTTCATATAAGTATATTCACCGCTATTCAGCAGAAGTTTAAATCTCAATTTTGAGCTAAATAATAAATTATGCTTAGAAAAATTTGATGCAGCAAAAATCTAAGGATTTTTATCTGGGCCTAGGGTAATATCAGTTTTGATTTGACTGTTTTAAATTTTTATATTTGTTTTTCGTTTTTTTAATCACTTTTTTAAGTTTTTATTTTACTTTAAAAAGTTTTGTCTTTTCTTCGTTAACTTTTATTATTATTATATTTTAGATTTGATACACTTTTTTATTTTGCTTTCTCTTGTTTTATATTTTTCGTTTTATTCTAATTTTTTTATTATTATTATTTCTTTTCTTTTGTTTTAAATAATTTAAATTTTATTGTTTTTTTTCACGTGATTTTATATTTCATAAAGTTTTTTACTTTATTATAAATTCTTCTGTTTTATTATTAATAATTTTTACATTGTAGTATTTTTAATTTTCGTTGTTTCAGTTTATTATTTTTTAATTATATTTTATTTTACTTTATTTAATTTATTTTATTTTATTAAAATTTTTCTTAAATTAATTTTTCAGTTTTTTTTTATATTATCAATTTCTGTTTTATTGTAATTTTTTACTTCTATTTTATTTGATTGTTTTACTTTTCTTTTATTTAATTTTTTGTTTTTATATTTTTATATCTTTTATATAGATTTTATTTAATGTTTGATTGTTACATTTTTATATTTATTTTTAAGTTTTTTTACCTTAAAAAGTTTTCTCATTTTCTTCCTTAATCTTTTTTTATTATTTTTTTAGCTTTAATACACTTTTTTTATTTGGCTTTCCCTCATTCTATATTTTTTATTTTATTCTTAGTTTTTTATTGTTATTATTACTTCGTTTATTTTATTTATGTATTTTGTCTTAGTTAAATTTTGTTTTAGTTTAATTTTCCCCTGATTTAATCTTCAATAAAGTTCTTTATTTTATCCAAATATTTTTTTGTTTCTTATTTATTTTTTTAGTTTGTTACTTTTTTCCAATTTGTTTTCCTTTAGATTTGTTATTTTTAATTTTTCGTACATTATTTTTTATTTGAATTTTATTTCTTTTTATCTCCTTTATTTTTGTAGTTTTGCTATATATGTATGTAGATAAGAAGATTAATATAAAATTAATCCTGTTTGTTAATTTTTATTATTTTGATGGTTAATGCTTTAAACGGCTTCTCACAATTTGGACTTCTTCGTTGTAAATTTCTTGTTTCATCTGAACTTTATTGAGTTTTTCGGTAATATTTACCAAAGAGATATGAATTCTTTTTTCTTGTTAATTTTGCAAATACAATTGCTATATTTGAACGTTATTATTATTGCAAAAATGATTTCTAGGAAAAATCTGTGCGCTTTTCGCATTTGCATGTTTACCTTTGGGTGGTTTGCCTTTGGCGGCGCATAGATTAGCAACTTTATCATAAATCTAATTGGTATGTAAATTAAATGCATTTCATTTTTAAATTAAAACACTATATGACAGTGAGTGTTTGTAGGAAGAGATAAATATTGAGTTGTTTTGAATTAAAATTAAAATATATATATAAACATATGTAGTATATATGTATGTGGAATTAAGTCACATGTAGTTGTGATGTCCTGAGCGCTATGTGGTTTATGTGAATAGTAGCCAAAATTATTTGTCAGTTAAATTTTTCTATACCTCCAGATAGATGGCAAATTCCACTCATTCAAACGAAAGTTGGAAAATGTGAATGAACACATCGTGCACATAAAAAATTTGCATACGCATATTGACGTGTCTACGTGTGCTTCGCTCATACCCTACGGCCATTTAATGCATAAAATCGCGCATATACTCTGCCATCATTTTGGATTTTTTTGTTATTTTCGTCGCATAAAATGGTTGCGCATTTGCCAGCGGCTGTGAATTGGCATGTGTTTGTTCTTATGTATGTACTTGTATGAATATATGTATCCACACTTATGTAGATACGTACATACATATATCCCACTGGCCATTTAATAGGAGAAAATCCGAAAAACAATGAATGGAACAGGTTTATGTGTAAAATTTTCCACTTATGTTTCCAATATTAATTTCGGCTGAAAAAATTTTGTAAGCCAAATTTTTTTTTTTTTATTTAAGATAGCTCTTTTTCAGCTTTTAAAATCTGAAATCGGCATAACAAGCAGCAGTCTAAATTACCATATAAAAATTTTGTGAGAGTATATTTTTTAACCAGGTTTATACTTCTCCAAGAATTAAGTTGTTCTGAAAGTTAGAGCGCAATTAAGCAAGTACTTAAAAAATTCAGCTCAGCTTTAGGACATATTTTTCGCTTGGAAATTTCAGTTCTATTCACTATTTTGCGTGTAAAATGTTTTTCACTAGTTTCTTAGATACAATTCAGCAAAATTTAACTGAAAAAATTATGTCTGCACTAACTTTTGTAAACTGACTTTAATTAATTTAATACGAAAATGAAGTTTTTTTGCTGCGTAATAAAATTTTTCCAAAAAATCACTTGTCCTTATCTGAAGCGCTCAATTCAGCAAATACTTGGAGTATGTATTGACAAAAATGTTAATTTGTTTGTTTGGGGTGCTTAATTCCCCATTATTCAGCGCTTAAACACATAAAATTTTATGCTTCGCAGAGATTTATCTTTATTAAATTTAAAATTTAAGAATGTTGATTTAATTCAGCATGACAACAGCTCGAGTTTTTGTATGCGTTTTTTATATATGAAACATTTAATGGAAAACCCAATTCTTTGTAAGGGGTAGCTTTCCTTGATATTTTCTACTACAGCATTGGACTTTTATACTCAGCACCAAAATTTTCGTATAATTTAGGAGAAGGTAACATTCAAGGAAACATTTTTATTCTACCTTGATACAAATCTTCTAAGTTTTAACGTATTCAGCTCGATTTTATTTTAAGTTGAAGTGGGAATAAAAGTTTTATAGTAAAATGTAAGTATTTAGTTCAATATATACCACGATTTTTGTCTCAAAAGCATTTAAAAGCCGAAACTTTGCCAATTATTATTTTTTATTTTGTCGTATTCAGCATTTGTCTACTCCAGCCATATGATTTTTAATGTTTTTCATATTCAGCGCAATCAGTTTGACTTTTATCTGTTCGTCTTGATTGTTTGTAAGCTTTCTGATTACAATATTGAATTTTATAAAGTTGTTTGCACATCGTCTCAGTTTAAAGTAGTTTTTTCTAATTCAGCGCGAGCTGAATTCATTTTAAAACGTACCGATTTCAACTCTTTAGAAACTTTCCACATTTTATTTGAATTATTTTTAATTCAGCGCCAGCTGAATTGATTCAAAGGCATGCCTTCTTATATTTTTTATATAATCAGCAAATTTATTTTCAATTATGTCTAGTTCAGCTCGCTCCTTTTTGGCTTTTCACATTTCGATTGTAATTTCAAGAACGAATTTAAAGTTTAGAACTATTCAGCGGTTATTTATATAGAATTGTTGAATTTATAGTTAATTGTGGTTTATTCAGATAAATTTCAACATATTTTTGAATTGACTTTTAAAGTGCATAGTAAGTGAAAAGCAGTGTTCATTATCCTTACTTGATTTGCATTGCAAAATTAAAAAAAAAGTGTAGACCAGTGTCTGTAGGAATTTAAGGTACACTACAAGTCGATTAATAAATTTATCTAAATTTCTGGAACTGTTTTTGGTTTTGGCTCTTGTGGAAGAAATGTCAACAAAATGCCCAAAAGCTTTCCACAAGAAACGCTTTTTCAGTAGTGGAAGGTGCCAGCATATCACTGCATGTAACTTTCTGTACTCGTATCAATGTCTATACATATTGATATTGCCACTCAAATATGTACATACATACATACATACATATCATACATACATATCATGCAACATGGCGGCATATTGCACTCATAGCTGTCACACCACCACTTACATACTTATTAATGCAAATGCCCATCTATGCGTTCATTTGGAAATTTATGAGCTTCATATGCTGATACTGCGGCTGTGGTGATGGTGGTGGCGACTATGCCGCTGAAGGTAATGGACCAGCCCAAGTGGCACACGCGCGAATATCGCAATTTGCCACATCTGCATATAACCTGCTGCACGAGACACGCCGCTCGACCGACGAGCGACCGACCGCATTTTTCGTATCGGCATTCAACCCCAGCTGTTGGCACATTTGCGTTGCATACAACTAGGCTGACTGGCGGGCTTTTTGGCAGGCGCAGGCGCAGGCAGCCGGCCAGTAGCCTATTTGGGCAAAAGTAAATATGTACGCAATTGTGTATGTGTTTGCCCAACGCTTACAGCTAAACCATAACAACAAATAGAGCGTACGTGATATTTCCTATGCCACATACGCACCACTCAGCACACAGCGCACTGTCGCTGCCTAGATTTATGTGTTTTTAAATTTGTTGACATTTCGTGTTTCGGTTTGTTGTTGATGCAACAGGGCGGTGGTGGTGGTGGTGAAATGTGGCGTTGCAAAACGAGTTCAATGCCTCAGGTAATGGCGCGCTTCCATGGGTTGTTTGAGTGAAACATTGGTTTATGCATAACTCCGTGTTGCATGCAACATTATTGGCGGTTAGTGGCTATGCCGCTGCCCCTGCCTGTGCCTCTACATTAGCCTCAATCTCGTCATTCACCTGCTACATGGCCAAAGCGTTAAATGAGCGTAGTAAATCGCTATTTGCAACAACAACAAACAAGCGTTGCTCAACGCATGCCTGCCAATACGGACAGCACTAAAAGTACGGTTACGCTATAAGCGTGCATGTGGCCTAAAAGTTTCAACCCACACCACCAAACCACCACCACCAACACCGCGATCACCGCCATCACTCCTGTGGCCTCATTTGTGTCCAGTGATGTGTGCAATAATGTTGCGGCTGATTGATTGCGTTTCACTTGGTGACATTGCCACCGATCGCTGGGCATGGCTGTTGGTTATGCTGGTGGCATGCCACTTTCACATTGGCAATTCGCCTATTGGATTCGGTTATGGTTTTGCTTTTTTCACAGCAACATTCAACATTTAAATGAAATATATGCTGATACAAACAATTTTTGTGCAAATATTTTACAGTATTTCACGCGAATTCATAGTATAATGCTCTCCAAATTGGTTTATTTGCAGTGATGCATGCCTAATAATAAGCTCATCAACGTAATGAGATAGCTGTGGATTATGTGAGTAGGGCAACAGTGCGCATGGCTGCAAGTTTCAGGGCATGTCGGTTGAATAGATTTAAAATTAATTCCAGCGTAAACCACCGCTTGGTAAGTGTAATATGATAACACAATCATGAAAAGCGAAAAAGTTGTATTCAACACAAACGCAATCAATTCAGCACAATGTTAGGCTAAAATGCTTTTGCCAAAAATTAGCTAATACACATATTCAGCGCGCTTTTAATCGATTCAGCGGATATGTAGTTTTCAAAATGAGTGGAATTAAACTTTTCCAACCCAAATTTGTTGGACACGGGAAAAATTATTTTGAGTTTGAAGGCAAACCCATGGAAAGGAAAATGTTAAGGACAAAAGCTTTAAAGCGATTTTTAGTAAAAAAAAATTTGTAAGCGGTATCATGGCTCACTTCCTACGATTGCTATTCCGCAAATTCCTTTGAATTCAGCTTATTTACTTTTAGGGGATTACTGCTTGAGTTAAAAGTAGTGTTCAAATTCATTTAATTAGAGGAAAGTTTTAATTCAATGCAATTTTAGTTAATTTAGCACAAAGTATTGCACGCAGCGATAGATTTAAGTTTTAAAGTTTAAAAAATCAAGTATTCAGCACACATTCAACAAATTCAGCGCACTTTAGTATCTACCTTAAATGGTTATGCTTAATTTTTTGTCAGCTAAAGTAAATGCTAGACTACAAAAACTTCTACGTATACAAGTGAAGAGCAAAAAATTATAAAAGAACTGAATTTTAAAACAGATCGCCTTTTAAATTAATTCAGCACATAATTTCTATTTGAAATTTTATAAATTTATCGTTTTATAAAGTCATAAAACTTCTTGTTTTTAGGATATTTTTGCAATTCAGCTGTATTCAGCGCATTATTTACATGCCTAACAAAGCATTCTGAAGTATTAATGTGCTATAAATATATATTTTTGGTTATTCAGCGTCGGTTAAGCAAATTCAGCACTTTTTTGCATATTATATACCTAAAAACGATATATTTTTTTAACAAAAATAATTATTTTTCAGCTCTTTTTTATAGCTTAAACTTTTTTTTTCTTGCGTCAATTGAATGAAAAGTATTAAATTAACTATTCTCAATACGAAATTTGTATTACCAGCGTACTTGCGATGGATTTATTCCATTGGATTTATTTCAAATTCACATCATGAGAATTATCTTAAGCAATCTTGCCGTCTTAGGTCAAGTCAATTCCGCGCTATTTAACTGTATTTGAGCAACGTTTAGATGTCTAGAAAAGCATCGTATGAAGCTTATGCTTTCTTTGAAAAATTATTGCAATTCAGCGCTTTAAAAGCAAATTCAGCGCGTTTCTTTTTTTATTTAAAAACGTTTATTTTTTGGCAAGAAGTCTCATTATTCAGCTCAGTTCAGGACAGGAATTTATCTCCAGCTTTTTATAAGTGACTTAGCGTAACTATGAAAAGCACGCTTTGTTTTATTCGCAATTCAGCTCACATTAAATCTATTCAGCGCATATAAATTTTCCAGCAGAATTATAGCTTTTGCACCTTTGCGCTTTATTCGTGGTATCTCTTCGCAATTCAGCTCATTTTAGATGTATTCAGCGAAAAATTTCTTAGTACTACAAATGGGCTCCTCAATATCCCATATAATTTAAAGCAGCAAATTTTTTAAACATAAAAATTTAGATTTTTTTATTTCTAAAATGTTTGTATATTTGCCTTATAGACATTTAGGCGCGCATTGAAATTCATTGACACGATCTCACTCATATAAAAGTTCTACATTTCCTTATTTTCACTTAAAGCCATCTTTCGTTGCATATCGCTTCATTACTTTTGGGGCAGCAAATATGTATATTTTACGCTTCCCTCAAGTGGCGTATAAGCCAAAATTTCTAGAGTTGAAGTCTCGTCTTCGACTCCTTGCTCATTGTTATGCCACCATTGGCCTCGAACTTCTATTTTCCTGCAACGCTTCTATCTGCTCGTCGTTTTCGCTATCTAATGTCAATAGTTTTCACCTCATCAATTCCTTAGCGATTGCAGCATGTAGCAAAACTACCAGCAAATGAAATCAAACTCGTACGCATACACTAACACGGCCACACACACATCTACAACACGTATGCTTGTGTGAGCCCCTGCATACATACTTGGAAGCATGCATTAGCAACACTTGCCACTTGCCACAAAATTCTGTAAGCGCTAGCAGATAAGAAGCAGTCAACTTGAAAAAGTAGAACAACCCAGCAAATGCAACTAAGGCAAAAGGAAGATAACAAAAGCACGACAAGACAGAGAAAATAACAACAATCTGAAAAACAATGCACAGCAATCGACGAGCTGTTGAAGGAAGACGGCTATGTGCAATGACAAGACGCGGGGCACCAAGCAGTCGAAGGACGAACGAACGAAGGAGCTAAGTTTCAAAGGCGAGGCAAATGCAGATGCAACAGCAGTGGCGGCAGCAGCTGCTGAGGAGCGTGTAAACCGAATTTTCGCGCAAAAACTTACGCTCAACTAAAGCGCAATGCAAGCGTGAACTCTGCTTTGTTGTGCTAACTGCTTGCGTTGTAGTTATCTCGTCTTTTTTTCTCTTCTTTCGCCTTCATTTATTTTTCGATTTCTTCGGCGCTGCTGCCGTTCGAGCGCTGGCAATTGCAGCTTGCAACACATGGCACCAGGCAACGCAGCGAGTTCGCACGACCACGTACATAGACTAGCTTTCTTTTTGGCGTTTTTTTTTTTAAATCATGCTGCTTGCCACATGCCACATTGCGCTGAGCAGCAAATGTGAAATTGAGCAAAACTTCTAAATTTCGTGTTTTCGGTGGTGAAATTTGATCTGCTGCCAGCGGTGCATTCAGCTATAGTTGAAATAACTTGCGAAAGAAATTGACTTCTTCATGCAGCAGATAACGAAGCTGGCATGAATACGAGTGAAATGAAATTTCAATGGATGACGCGGCAAGTGAGAATTGCTTTTGATTGCAAGTGTACATAGTGGTTGTGGCGAATATGGAATGAAGTTAAAATTAATTTCCACGAATGCTGTTACGATTTTTAATTCGTGGCAGCTTTAATTAATTTGGAACTTTTTGTAAGTTACAAAAAAGTTATTAAACACTGTGGAGTAGAATTGGAGCAACTATTCGTGTTTATTACAAGCGCTGTATAGCATTTGATATCCCAAATAAGAAAGTTACGGTACGCCTCCAGCAGTGCATTGCAATATAAACAGATGGCGCTGAAATCGTTTCAAAATCGCTTGTGCAACTTTTAAGTTAATTTAAAATTTTAGAATAAGCGAATTAAAGCCGCTGAATTGCATTAGGAGACAGTGGAAGCTGAAAAAATGGTAGTAGCTTAACATTGTGAGTTTCAAATGCAAGGTGTATGTAAGAAAAAGCTAGTGGGAGAATTTTTAAGGCAATTTATGATTTTTGAAAATGAAAGAAAATGCCGCTGAATTGCAAAGCAGTAGGGGAAAGTTGTGCTTACAAGTACTGAATAACGCTTCGAAACCGCAACTAAATAAATTGCAGCACAAGAGTGCATGGCGGTTAAACAGAAATTGCGCTGAATTCAGTTAAAAGCATGAGGGTGGTTTTGGATCCACCTCACGGGCTTAAAATACTGAAATCTACAGTATATGTGTCACTGTAGGCCGCTGAATTGCACAAAAGTGCAAAAAGGCGTAAATAACGTTTGCTGAATAATACTCTGTTATCACTAGCGGGTAAATTGCCGCACAGCAGTGCATTATCATATAAAAAAGAAGCGCTGAATTCAGTTTAAAGCAATTTATGCAAATTTTAAAGTAGACTAGCGAAGCAATGCCACTTAAAGCTGCTGAATTATATGAAGAGTAAAGAAGTGGTAGATCTCTTACTGGGAATATCAACATGAGACAATAAGGCATACAAATATGCCCCAGAGATTGGGGTATAATTGTAGTATCTTCATAAGTATGAAGCTTATTTATTCACAAAGTACGAAAATAATCTTTAGTCAACTATAAATCGTGCTGAATATCACACTTAAAAAGAAAAACATCACTTAAAATTGTTTTGCCAATGTTCTACGCTGTATTACGAAAAGCAATACTACGAACTCTGGTACGCAAGAAAAGTGCTGACTAAAATTGTGTTTGGCAATAAAAAGCAAATTTTGATTTTTCAATAAAAACCGCGCTGAATAGCATTCAAATAAGCTGAATAGCTGTTCCGTTGTTTGTATCAGATAAAACTGATTCAAAAGCGTTTTTTAACGTGTAAAGTATCGCGCTGAATTGCATTTTAAACTAAAATTTTGCAACAAAAAGTTATTGGAATCATACATCGCTGAGTTTAGCATAACTGTTGCCTAAATTTTTCTTGCTTTTCATATATTCAAAGTTTTTTTATTACTTTGCCACTAACACAGAAACCCCACACAAATAACCTCTCGAATGCAGATATGCAATTCCAATTTGAAATTTTGCTGCACATACAGACGTACATATGTTCTTCATGAACACCAAATCAATTCTGGCTATTGTTTGATTATGGTTGTCATATTTGATAACGGTTTACACACGGTGACAAATAATTTTCAGTAAACGTAAGCAAAATCTGTAGTGCCTCGCTCTTTGTGAGTTATTGTAGTTACTAAAACATTTATGCTTTTTTTTCAATACGTATGCTATACAATTTTTTTTTTTTTCAGTTTAATCACAATGGCACATAATTTTTGTCCAGGTAGCGGAAGGCATTTTCATTCATTTTTTTGTATGTGCTTTCATTCCAATGTGATTGCGTAATAAAACTATACACTTACATATGCATATACGAACAAACATATACATAGCTACCTAAAGGTGGAATGGTGCCAAGTCCATTTTTTGAAATTGTTCAGGAGAGACGAAAAGTCGATGTAGTTTCGCATTATCTGTAATTCTGCATCAAAAACTAAATTTTGGAAAAAGTGGACCTGGCACCTTTTCACCTTTAGATAGCGATATGTATGTATGTTGGTATACAAATATAAAAATTTAACAATAAAATCATGATAAAAAAACAACAAAAATAACAACAACAACAACTCAATGGGGCACTTCTTTTTAAATAAATTTTAATTTGAAATTTATTTAATTGAATACAAATTTTTTCTTAGCCGAATTTTTTGTAGTTTATTTAACAATAACTGCCAGTAACAAATAATCTAAAGTCAGACATTTAGCATATTTACTTTTTGTATTTTATATTTATTCATGTATTAAATTTTTGTTTACCAGTTTCAAAGCAAGTTTTACCCAACGCGGTTTGCTGAGTAGTTGGCAGCACTTTAATCTTGCACTAGGTCAGCATTTTCTTTTTGCTCTTCGAAAATTAATCAAAGCCGGCACTGTGTTTTTGGAAGTCGACGCGGAGATCCCTATGGCTGCGTCCACTGAACCTCCGCGAAAAAATAAGGGTTTTAGAGAGCACAATATTGTTGTGAGTCTAGAAAGGAAGCCATAGATATTTCAACTTTTGTGCTGTTGCAAAAAAAATCCGATAAAAACATGACATGGAGCCAACAAAAACAGAACAGAACAAGAAGTTATAATTTTGGCGACATACAGGACGCTATTATAGCTGTAGAACACTGCCCGGCTACCCCAAAAAATAGGGCGCATGAAACACTTTTCGTGCTACTGACCGAGACCGATAGGACTGAGCAAAAGTTATCTTCAAAAACACTTTCTTTTACTTTTTGGAACTTGGTCGGCATAGACTTAAATGACGCCATAACGGCCCTTTGGGTCGAAGTCTATCTCTATAAGGATCTGAATTAATAAAGCTACAGCCCCACCTAACTTAAAGGCAGAATTGAATGCAACGATCGTCATAGCATTGTTATGTCGTACAAGATGAAAGGGTTGCCACCGGGGGAAGTCCTCTCTTTCTTGCTTTGGACCGCTAGTTGAATGTGGATTCAATGTAGTTGACTCCAAATACAACCTAGTAAACATACTACTGGGCAGTATATAAGCGCAGGTCTAAACTGAAGTGGTAACAAACTGGTGAGCCAAGAATAGCTTTGAGTTGGCTAAGGTCGGATCATCTCTTGATGTATCCGAAGCAGAGACAATAAACCGCCAACGCTCATCGAAAGGGAACTGCATTTGCAATTCAGAAGTATGGCTGATACATTTTGGAAAATCCATTAAACCTGCAAAACTGTGAGGAATAAATGGCCGCTGTATAACAAAACAAAGACAGAGTAACTGCAAAAGAAGTCGAGAAAATATATAGTT
Source organism: Rhagoletis zephyria (assembly GCF_001687245.7). Classification (NCBI taxonomy): domain Eukaryota; kingdom Metazoa; phylum Arthropoda; class Insecta; order Diptera; family Tephritidae; genus Rhagoletis; species Rhagoletis zephyria. The sequence continues at coordinate 10,105 of NW_016160916.1, read as the reverse complement.
AGGTTAACTGCAACGGTAAGTGGTCACTGGCCCATTGGCGAACATGCAACCTAAATGGGCCTTCCGTACAACCCACGCCTTAAGGAGATCTCTAAATGTACCATTATTAACATGAATATATTCATAGACAAATCTAAGTGGTTTGACGAAACTGACGAATCATAAAAGCAGATAATATAAGGGTATGAGAAAAAAGTATCAAAATGGGACTCATAGTGCTAATTGGATCCTAGGCATTTGCGATGTTTCTACCAATTAACTATCCGTGTTTCTACACTATGACCAGACCAAGGGTCAAGGATCATGCTCCACAAGGGATTTATTATTAGTTGTAGCTTCGACATTGAGAAATATTTCTATTAAGGACATAATAGTTTTACCACATCAGCGTCTGTTCCATTAAGTTGTAAGACTTCATGACCGAAAATATTACGAAGAACTGCCACACAATTTCAAATATGCTTACTAAAGTTTATGTTTTCAGTCCACAGAGCAATAGTAATTTGCTAAGCTAGGTAACACCACAAGAGACTACGAAAATTTGCTTTAGGAGGAGATTCTGAGTCGAAATTATGTACTGAAAGCTCGAGGCGTAAAGGTTCCCTAACCCTAATTCCAGATCAAGGTTGCATAACAGTAAAGATTCTGACATGTTGATGTAGGCGTGGATGCTCCGATGTGTACCTGCTTAAGCCAACCTGTGTCAGCTTAAGTTTTTGACAGCCAAACAGCCATATATGCTTTGTCCAATGAGTGGATCCACTTCTCTTCGCAGCAAAAACACCATAACGCTGTGCGATTTCCAGGCCACTGTGGGATCTGGCATTTACGACACCAGCGCCACACTTACCTCTCTTCCTCTACCGGGGTGCTTTAGCATCTCGTGAGTCAAGCGGAAGTGAGGGTCGAGAATTTTTCTTCAAGGTTTAGAATGAAATTTCAGGTGGCCGTGGCCTCACTCGCTTCCAAATTTTTAACTGCTTAACTAACTAACTAAGTAAAGAGTACACTAACTAACCGACTAAATATTTAGATAGCTAAATATTTAATTAACCAGCTAAGTAGCTAATTAGCTAACTTAATAACGTAGTAGTCTTTAATAAGTATAATAATTTTAGCACGTTTCCATTTTTTAGAACACCCTTTATTTGAAGTTTTTTTCTCATAATGTTTTATGTTTTCATTTAGCTCTTCTCTCTTTTAGTTATCATTGCTTCCATTGGTTTCCTACAAATTTAATTTGCACGTGACGTGACGGTTATGTGGGGATCTTTTTTTACCACTATTGTTTATCGTAATTGTTATTTTCTCTATACGTATGTGGTTTTTGCGCCGAATATAACTCTTCTATTGTGCAAACTCAATAACCACCCTATGCCAGTTATCACAGTCGAATTGAAATAACATTTGAATTGAGCAATAAAAAAGGTTATTGGAGAAAAAGTTTGAAAACAAAGAGCAGGCAAAAAAATTTCACCAAAAAGGACAATTCATAAAACCAACAATGCTGTCAGATAACGGTTAAAACTACATATATATGGACACACAGTTATGCAACAAACCCATGGAACACAGGTTTCAATTGTGTTTTATTTTAAACAACTATTTGCCGAAGCATAGTACGAGGATGACTAGCAGTTTATGGCGAGAAGAGTATAAAGTTATTATAACTACCAAAAGTAGCCAAAAAAGTAAATAATACATAATAACAACAACAAAAAATTTATGAAAAGCATAAAAGCTATACGCTGCCAACTGACCATTTGCCAAATGGCACAAAGGTAAATGGCATCGTGAAGCTGCAGTTGCCGCTACTAGTGGATGACAGGGCTACAGTGAGCCACCGAGGGCAAGTTGCATCACCTTTCCCCCACCTGCGTCATTATTATTTTGTATTTCGACAATTTGCCGTGCGTTGCCAATTCGTTGGGCGCCACTTTTTTGCGAGACTATTTTTTTGCAGGCCATTTTGCTTTTGTAACGCCACTTACTATTTAGTTGCTTTTGCTTTTTGCTTTTGTGTTTGCGTTTTTTCCCACTGCACAAACTTTTTAAAACTAACACAGAAAAAAAAGTAGCAAAAATTACGCACTGCATTCATTGCTGTAACTGTCAGCCACCACACTGTAATTGTATTTACGCTTCGTTGCAGCGCCAAAAAGTATGCAATGCTGACTGTGTTTATTTTTTATTTGTAGTAATTGTTATGCAATTTTTTTCTTTTTATGACAAACATTGTATACATTTTGTTTTTTTTTTGCCACACGTAAGTTGCAACAATTATAACTCAATCATAATTCTTGTTGAGTTGTTGAAAACTAATGGAAATTTTTTATTTGGTGGGTGATTTTTGATGGGCTGGGGGTCTTTAGTAGAGATTGTTGTGAATTGCAAGCATGGCTTTTAGATATGTTTTTTGGGTTATGAAAAGTGTATAAACGCCGTAAAGTATGCAATAAAATATTCAGTTTATGAAAAAGGTTAAAAAAGAAAAAGCCCTTATTTGCAAAATAGTAGACGTGGGCGATCGGAAGTAAGGACAATGAAATTATTGAAATTTTTGTTTGAAAATGTAAAATAAGAAACAGGTGCGCTGAATTGTATAAAATGAAGGTCTACAGCTGAAAAAATGGTTATTCGAGCTAAAAACTTAGAAACTTACCCTCCGAAGCTGGAATATGTGACGCTGAATAGTAATTACTAGTGCTGAATTGTAGTTAGTGCATGCAAGTTACAAAATCAACAGTTTTTGAAACAAACGGCGTGCAACTAACAGGAAGAAAAGCCTAACACAAGTGCATAATTAGGCGTAGAGGCAGTAAATTACCAAAAATAAACTGTAAAAATGGAGTTTCGTATCTAAAAAATTCTTATCAAATATAAGTTCATGGAAAATTTCCATCGAAAAATAAAAATTATACCACTGAATTGCACTTAATAACGCCGAGTTGTAAAAAAATGTAGCTAAATTGCAAAAACTGAGTCATTGTGGAAAATTTATTGGACAAAATAGGGAATAAATCCAGTAAACTGCGCTGAATTAAGCACAATGGCCTTAAACACAAAATGTAAATGC
>NW_016160916.1:2465-6929 GCF_001687245.7 Rhagoletis zephyria | reverse complement strand
ATAAAGTTATTATAACTACCAAAAGTAGCCAAAAAAGTAAATAATACATTATAACAACAAAAAAAATTTATGAAAAGCATAAAAGCTATACGCTGCCAACTGACCATTTGCCAAATGGCACAAAGGTAAATGGCATCGTGAAGCTGGAGTTGCCGCTGCTACTGGATGACAGGGCTACAGTGAGCCACCGAGAGCAAGTTGCATCACCTTTCGCCCACCTGCGTCATTATTATTTTGTATTTCGACAATTTGCCGTGCGTTGCCAATTCGTTGGGCGCCACTTTTTTGCGAGACTATTTTTTTGCAGGCCATTTTGCTTTTGTAACGCCACTTACTATTTAGTTGCTTTTGCTTTTTGCTTTTGTGTTTGCGTTTTTTCCCACTGCACAAACTTTTTAAAACTAACACAGAAAAAAAAGTAGCAAAAATTACGCACTGCATTCATTGCTGTAACTGTCAGCCACCACACTGTAATTGTATTTACGCTTCGTTGCAGCGCCAAAAAGTATGCAATGCTGACTGTGTTTATTTTTTATTTGTAGTAATTGTTATGCAATTTTTTTCTTTTTATGACAAACATTGTATACATTTTGTTTTTTTTTTGCCACACGTAAGTTGCAACAATTATAACTCAATCATAATTCTTGTTGAGTTGTTGAAAACTAATGGAAATTTTTTATTTGGTGGGTGATTTTTGATGGGCTGGGGGTCTTTAGTAGAAATTGTTGTGAATTGCAAGCATGGCTTTTAGATATGTTTTTTGGGTTATGAAAAGTGTATAAACGCCGTAAAGTATGCAAGAAAATATTCAGTATATGAAAAAGGTTAAAAAAGAAAAAGCGCTTATTTGCAAAATGGTAGACGTGGGCGATCGGAAGTAAGGACAATGAAATTATTGAAATTTTTGTTTGAAAATGTAAAACAAGAAACAGGTGCGCTGAATTGTATAAAATTAAGGTCTGCAGCTGCGAAAATTGTTATTCGAACTAAAAACTTAGAAACTTACCCTCCGAAGCTGGAATATGTGACGCTGAATAGTAATTACTAGCGCTGAATTGTAGTTAGTGCATGCAAGTTACAAAATCAACAGTTTTTGAAACAAACGGCGTGCAACTAACAAGAAGAAAAGCCTAATACAAGTGCATAATTAGGCGTAGGGGCAGTAAATTACCAAAAATAAACTGTAAAAATGGAGTTTCGTATCTAAAAAATTCTTATCAAATATAAGTTCATGGAAAATTTCCATCGAAAAATAAAAATTATACCGCTGAATTGCACTTAATAACGCCGAGTTGTAAAAAAATGCAGCTAAATTGCAAAAACTGAGTCATTGTGGAAAATTTATTGGACAAAATAGGGAATAAAGCCAGGAAACTGCGCTGAATTAAGCACAATGGCCTTAAACACAAAATGTAAATGCTTAGTTTCTCTCCAGGGACTAGAGTTTGCCTTATGTTTCATCGAAAGTTAGGGCTGAATTGATTATAAGTGCGCTGAATTGATTTTTTATTTATTTTCAGCTGAATACACACAAAAAATTATAATCCCAGAAGTTCAAGCAGAGGAATAATCTACTTTAACGTTGCTCATATAAGCATACTGTAGAGTTAAGTAAAAGCGTAAAAGTTTTATGTAAAAGAAAGTATAAAGTTTTTCAGGCAAGCGCTGAATTGAACTAAAAACAGCTGATTTGCACTAGTTTAGTGATGGTAACACTTGAAATATTATTCTTGGGAAATAGACGTTTACTCTGCGAGCGCTGAATTGGTTCAAAAATTGCTGAATTAAAGATTTTGTTACTCCAAAAAAAGAGCAGAGGGTTGCGAGAGAGTTTAACAAATTGAGATGCTGAATTTTAGTGTTCTAGCGCTGAATACTGGTTACTTAAATTTTAATAGATACTGAATACAAACAAAACTATTAAGTAGGATCGTCTGTTGATTTTTAGATCTGTCATTATAAATAGTTTTGTGATGAACAGCTGAAGCTGTGCAAAGCACTTCTCTACAATTATTTAAAATTCACCAGAAGTGCATTCTAGATTCAACTCAATGAGACCATCGTTTTTTATTCATTCCTCTTTATATAAATTTTTCAACTCACCTGCCCATTTTTGTACCACGTGCTCGACGCTATATCCAAATCCACTTCGCACATCAATCGTATCTCTGAATGCTGCTCCGCATACACAACAGACATTTCCTCATCTTCATAGGGATTTGGCAACACCGGGCGTAGTGGCAACACTCGCGGTTCCATCGGCTCATCGTGCGAGTAATCTTCGCTTTTGTCATCAACAGTCGCCATGGCGGCCAAATCGCGTTCACGATCGGTGCCACTATCAAACTCTTCCACATCGTCGATAATTATAATCGGTTCCTTCGGCTTACGAAGCACCTCGGCGGGCAAAATAACGCTGACGGCAGAGCGTGCGCGCTTAGACTTAAGCGGCACATATTGGATCGGCTTAAGGATGCTGGCGACATGGCGATTTGCTATTGTAGTAGAATTGCGATAGGTGGCGCTGTGTGGCGTATCAGAAGCAGGAGAAGAAAAAGTAAAGTCCTCGAGCGACGAGGTGGAGAGCGCAGCAGAGGATGAAGCAACAGCAGCTGATGTAGAAACAGAAACCGCTGTGGAGGCGGAGGACGAATCAGATGAAGTCGCTTGGGATGAAGAGACTGCCTCCTGGCCCAGCGCTTCAGTTTGCGTTGTAGTACTGGCGCTCAAAGCATTCGCGTTCTCGCTGTTACTCTGGCCAACTGCATGGCGCGCCACACGCACACTGTCTTCATCAGCATCCAGCTCCTCGTCGCTGAAACTCTGCTGATTTGCATCTTCGGCGAAATTGAGCGCGGGCAGCAAAATTATAGCATCGGTGGAGCGTCGTAGGCGGCGCTTGATAGCCGCGCTCGTTTCGTGTGCCCAACGGATATGTTGCGCGCTTTCATGAGCTCTCCAAAACTCAACGTCCGCCGCTGCGCGGTGTCGCCGCACTTCCTTGTGTTGATTTCTATGAGCCACATGCACTTTCTGGTGCTCTTTGACTTTCGATAGCTTTGTCAACTTTGCCTTCGCCACCGCTGACGCTACCTTTGTCGTGAACGGCATTGATGTTAGCTTCTTCTTTCGCCTGCTATCCTCTTTGCGCCCATATGAGTCAGCCGGTAGGTCTGCGTACGCATGCGCTGTAAGCGTTTCGCTTAAACGTGACGCCGGCGCTTCCGATGCGATTGAGCGCGTGCGCGATGAAGGCAATTGGGATGGTTGTTGTTCAACTTGCGTTTGTTTATAATTGTTGTAGTTGTAGTTTGATTTTGTTGCTTGGCTGCTTTTTTCAGCATACGCCATAAAAGACTGAGCGTTGTTCGCTGTAGATGTTGTTGCAATGTACGAGGAGGAAAGAGTGGCGGAGTATGGTGAGTGCGCTTCCACGGCTGGATTTGTACTGGTAGCGGCGGCGGTTGCACAGCTAAATTTGGCACATTTATGTTGTGTTTGTTGTTGTTGTTGTTGCTGCTCATCAACGGCAGCGCTTAGCTGCTGTGATGCACGCAGCTTATTGTCATCTGTGTGCGTATTGCTGCTGCTGCTTGTTACGCGTTGCGCTGTTGATATGCTCCATCCTTTGGATGGCGCCGCGGGGGCGTATGCGCCGACAGTTTGACTGTCTTTGTCTGTGACTTGTTGGGGATGGAAACTTTGCGGCTTGATAATGTTTTGTTGATTTGTAATGGCAATGCCTGAAAGTATGCAAAGAAAAGAAGATGTTGCTTTATGGGCTGTTTGGGAAATATTGAATTCAGTAAATAATAATTTCGTTCACATGATTCTCGTACACAATTCGCAACCATTTTATAAAATATTTAAATATGTACATATATAAAGTTTTGTGTTTTCTAAGTTAAAATTAGCACTACTTGGATTATTTTTCAGTGTATCTATGAATAAGGTACTGTAGATTTATGTATATGCAGTTATTAAAAGCGTGGCGGGCTTTCTGTGTTAATAAAATTAAAAAATCTTTACCGCTGAAAGCAACAAAGCTTCTTTAAAAAATAATGTATTTGGAAGTGTTGGTTGAAATGTTGTTTTACGTAGTTTTTAACCTACATATTTTAGTAACGATTAGAGACATGAGGACCTTAAAAGTAGCAAAGTTTCGGTTTTTGAGATGTGTCGCTATTTAAAAGTACCATCTTTAAATTCATAAATTCATTCTTCACTACTACAATCCCACACGTTTTTCCTGATTTATTGCTTTTTATATGAAACTAAATCAAAACTCGTTGTGTAGCAATAAATAATCGCAAGCAGACAGCGACTGCAGAAAATCTCTAAAGACCAACATATCATCACCAAGGGCGACCGGGTTTCACACGCCCATTTTAAGTAAATACGGCGTTTACATGCAGCATGAAAATGCCAAATCTACAAAGCCAGCAACAACCATCAATCGCTGCG
>NW_016160916.1:0-2365 GCF_001687245.7 Rhagoletis zephyria | reverse complement strand
ATATAATAGATTTTATTTTTCCATTGGAATTATAAAATCTATTATATTCTAAGACGTCCACCAAAATATTTCGGAAAAATATTAAGATTTAAGTGACCTGGACCGATTTGAAAATACCTCCAAAAATCGAGTTTTTTATGAATAAAAATAGTTTCTTAAAGATTTTTTTTTTTAAATTCCCTCAAATGATAAAACAGTTTAAGCTTAAAATATTTGCATAAAAATATTTTAAAAAAATTAAAAAAAAATTTTTGAACGGATTATGATGATGAGATTTTTGATGCTGTTTTTTAACTTTTTTCAAGGATTGGTATAGGAAAAAAAACTTGTATAACTGAACCTAAACTCTTCCGATTTAGACTTAAGAGGTGTCATTGGAAAGGTATTTTCTGACCCTTTTTATTTCTTTGCTAATAAACTCATTCAAAGGATGGAAGAGAAAGGTAGGATGAACGAACGTCATTCAAAGTTGAACTAAGATGAGTTGGTATTCGAAAAAACAAGATGGGACACCAATGACGTTTTTTTGGCCAGAAATAAAAACAGTGTGAAAATACCTTCCTACTGAGATCCCATAAGTTTAAATCAGAAACTTTTTGTGCCAGTTATTCAAGTTTTTCGTAAACCAATCTTTGAAAAAAGCAAAAAAAAAACAGCATCAAAAATCTCATTCTTACGATTCCGTTGAAAAGATTTTTAAATATTTTTATGCAGATTTTTAAAGCTTAATCCAATTTGTGATCTGAGGGGAATTTTTTCAAAAAGTTCTTTAGGACACTATTTTTATTCATAAAAAACTTAATTTTTGGAGGTATTTTCAAATCGGTCCAGCTCGCTTAAATCTTAATATTTTTCCGAAATATTTTGGTGGACGTCTTAGAATATAATAAATTTTGTAATCCCGGTGGAAAACCAGCAACTTTTTTTGGCGATGCAGTCTAATATATATATATTTAACTTAATTTTTATAATTTTTTTTTAATTTTGTTTTCTTTTAATTTTTATTTTTGATTTATTTTTTATAACTAAAAATTTGTCTATTTAATTTAATTTTTAGAAAACTTATTGCTAAAGGGCAAATATTAATGCTAATACCCCCTCGTTAGTAGGTCTTTTAACTAGCCTTTCGGAAGACTGAAAAGAGTTTTCAAGTTAGTTGCAGGATTTAGCAGGATTTTTTCTTTCGAAAGACTGTGGTGAGTTGAAAGACAGTGGTCAGAATTGCTCTGTTAGAATAGTAAATTTCATATATTTTCTAGATTTTTTACTCACATTGTATTAGTAGAATGTACAGTAATATCCAGAGGCGTCGATCGAATGTCGGTCTCATGACGACATCACTTCCGAACTGCGTTTGTTATTGTAGTCTTTCTGATGAACTCGAAGTAAAGCAAGCTACCACTTTCACTTGCTTTAGTTAAATGCTTTTGCTTTTGATTTTACAACTTTCACTTTGCACTTTGACACACTTTCTAATAAATTTTATATAACTTTAACTTATTTACTTTGATAATTTGGCACGTGTTTTTGTACAATTTTTATTTAAAGTACCTTAATTGCAGAAAGCAAGGAAATTATTTAGGCGGTGAGATGCATTAGAAAATGTTGAGTCTGTAAGAGAAAAAAAAATATATATCAATTAAATTTCATTTGCGGTGTGCAGCAGTAGGGTTAATTTAATATATAATAATATGAGTTGATTTAGAAAATTGCATCTTAAAGAGTTTTAGCAAAAGCTTCTTATGTAAAAAATATCATTTTTTNTTTAAGAATTATTCCTCCACAAAAAACTGCACTTGGCGAAGTAATGTATGTACGTCAGTTCAGTATATGTACACTTCAAATTCACTCTTGTTACAAAGATTGCCCTGCACTCCTTTGGTGGTGACCCAATTTCATAAAACGTCACTCTAATTAATTAAACGCTAGAGCTAATCATTGCCAGCGACACCAAAACGTCAAGTGATTTTTCATCCTATCTAGTACTCGCCATGCGACAAAGGATAAAAGCGAACGAGAAAATCCAGAAAATCAAGAAAATCTTCTAAATCAGAAATGTATGGCACAAACACAGAGTAAACGCCGTCAATACCGTGCAGTGATAAGTCAAACCAGTCAGTAAAAATATCAGTTTATGTACTTGTATCATCCAGTTCGACAATTTTGAAAAATTTTGGGAACAGCGATATGTGCCTTTGAATTGTCAAATCCAAAACTAAAACACAATTAATTGCCTTTTTTTGGTTGTGGCGTCGCGTGAAGACCATCGCTTTCTACGGGTATGTGCTGATGCGTAGCCGGACAGTTGACATTTCCTAGAAAATCACCAGGCTAAAAATACTAGTCGCTATCATAGAAAAAGGAT
>NW_016160915.1:0-57640 GCF_001687245.7 Rhagoletis zephyria | reverse complement strand
GTTAACGGTCACACACATTAAAGTTAAGAACACTTTTTGAAAAATATTTTAAGCAGAAAAGTTTGCGATCATGAAATGAATATCTGTGTGTTTAAAGGACATGCATATGTTTATGCATACTTTGACTGAACGTTGTTAGAAACAAAAGGTGATTCCAAAACATTCTTAAACATAAAGCTACGACGCATGCATTTTACGATACCGCTAGCTTTATCGATCAGGATGGCGATTACGATGACATTTTCTACCGCGGTTTTAATGGCTAAAACTTATTCCGATGCCGATAACATTAAGAGTAACGATAGTGATAATTACAAACATATTTATATCTAACAGTTCATAAGTAACGATGACCCTGGCAACAACTATGAACATGAAGGTAATGATAGAATTAACGATAACGGTACTATCCCCTACTGCGATAATTTTAACCCCAACAACCCTGCAGTGAAAAACCAAAGCAGTCAGTAAAAGTACCAGTTCATTAACTAGTATGAACTCAAGCAATGGTCTACCATCAGTGGTCTCTACTTTTGAATTTTCAAAGTCAAAAATAAAACGCAATTAATTGCTTTCTTTACAAACGTCGACTGTAGCGTCGCGAGAAAACTACCGGTTCTGGTCCTGAGGTCGCAGCTTCAAGTGGAGGTGGTTAAGATTATTCCAGATTCAATCAATTTAAATTAATATGTATAATTCAAATGTAAATTACACATTTGAAAACCTAATTTCATCTAAGAAAAAATATATACTACTAGTATTTCTACTGATAGATGTTGATGCATAGCCAGACAATTGACATCTCGTAGGACATTGCCATTTTGAAAATACCAGTTGCTAACATTGAAAAACGGATAGAACTTTAACCAGTTGGGCTGAAACGCAAACTGGTAGCATTCTGGTTCACAACTAGTAGCTTTCCCTGCAATGTCAATAGCAACGGAGATAAATACAACGATTGCAAAAAAATAATGATCATGATTGTGTGATAAAGTTAAGAGAAACTTACAAGGAGTATGTACAACGATCGTTATTTTTAGTTACTCATGGCCACTCTAATGCGAAAATGCGTGGATGGAAATCGTCCTCTTCCTGATCGTAACTATAACCGACTAAGTAATTTTCGCCAGTTGTTTCTATGTAAGCGACTCTTTTCAAAATTTCATTTTTGATGTAGAAATGCATCTACATAGTTGCTCCAGGAAGATTTTTGCATGAAAAAGAAAATTAAAAAAAAAATCGCTTACATATTTTTTACGGTTAGTGCTCAACATATAAGTATTTCAAATATTTTTTACCTTAAAAACCCACGCCACTATTCACTTCCATTGCAAAAAAAAAAAATAGTGCTCGGCTGACCACAAAACATTTCAGAACAGTAACCATATAAATTTATGTAATTTGAATGAATTCATTGCAGTCATCCGTGTTGATAATCGATAAATAATTGATAGTTGCATGTCACAGAGACAACAAAAAAACACGAATAACTATTTAAAAGCAAATTCAACAAAACAGCCTTGAATATAAAAATGAAAGCTAGTGGTGCTGGAAAAATTATCTATGTACATAAGTAGAATATGAATTTATGGGCGTACACACCCACTGGGAAAATAGGTAAGCACCTTACGAGGTAAGCCATGTTTTCTTTCACTTTTTAGTATCTACTAGTAAAGCACAAAATGAACACCTCCGATGACGCATTGCGTTGTCAGTTGTAAAATAACGTGCCGCCGAAGGTATATCCAAGCGCCGAACTACTCCGAGCGACTGCTCTACATCCGAAGTACATATCTTACTTTGTAAAGCGGCCCAGAAGTATGTAAGAAGTAAGGCGGCCACGCCTTTGTTAAAGTAAGGGAGATTCGTCAGTGAAGTGGTAAGGACCGCCGGGTGAAGTGCAATAACTTACCAGCAACTTATATTCAAAAAATTATTCAGGGTCAAAGGCCACATAAATTGATTTGATGCTTTGATTTGTTGTGAAAACCATTATTAAGTAAAAAATTACGCACTAGTCACGCGTTTTCTCAAGACGATTTTTCAGAAATGATAAGTACCACGTTTTCTTTTAACCCAGGAATCTTCTTCTGAAGAAGTAAAGAAGTATATTTTATACGCTCACAAATGTAAAATGATTACCGCTCAACGACAATCGCAAGAAAATTCACGCTCTTTTATAAAATACCCAAAATTCAGTTAGGTACTGTAGTGAGCAGCCTTTTTTCTCGCATTTGGTAACTGGCATATTTGTTTAATATCTGTCATTTTATTCCTCAGAACCTACAAAGAAACGTCTGACAACCCCGAGCTTTAGGTCTGAACGCTCCAGAAGTTATACCTTAATGAAAAAAAGAATTTGTGCGAGTTGCACTAGAAATATCCTAATTTTCTCGATTTTAGCAAGTAAATAAGTTATTTAAACCGTTAGTTTTGTTATGAATAACTATTTACTGTTATTTACACATCAAAATAGTATTAACGAAGGTATAGAAACCGCACTTACGCAAAATGGCCCCGTCTCAAGAGATTTCCCCATATATGTACTTACAACTGGGCATATCCTTAAAAGAGACAACCAAAACAAGAAAATTAAAAGTCCATACTTCTTAGATTGAAAAAAAGAGAGTTTGCGTTATTTTTTTCGCCAAAATTTTAATACCAAAACCAGTTTGGGTCACCTTTGCTTCCTGTATATCTATTTATTCCCTATGTAAGCTAAAGCATAACGAAAAGTAAGGACACACGATTTACCCATATGTTAAATATGTATATACTATCCTCGCAGGACCTTTTAGAAAAAGGCTTGTAAATATTTTTTTGTATATATTTATCCACATATGCATTTCTATATACATATTTATATGTCCGTATGTATATGGAAAAAAATGCATTATAGATTTANTTTTTTGTTTTTGTACTTCGCATACCAGTATCCAATTTCAGATGAGATATTTAAGTACAGATTGTTGATTAACTTCAGAAACTAATTTTCAGATCAGATATTTAAATTTTACTTAAATTACCAATATTGGTTATTTAAATATGAGACATGCAACTCTGTGTTCAGCACAAAATGTAAACAAACAAGCAAATGCAACAAGAATTTGTTTCACATAGATACATATTTAAATGAAGGTGATCTGAAAAATTTCATTTAAATAAAAATCCACAATCTAGTGATATTTAACTTTTTCATCAAAAATTGGCCCTAAAAGTTGTAGCCTCTTTCAAATTAGGGTAGATGCATGTATGCAGAAAAACATTAAACATATCATATGCATTTAAAATAAGGTTTATCAACTTTTAATCATTAAAAAAAAATACTTATTTAGTATAATTTCGCTTCAATATTTCCAAACTACAAATTTTGACGCTAATCAAATTTATCAATCAGGGAGACCACTTTATTTTCTTACTACATGTGTACATAGGTATGTCTATACATACTATAAGTATGAATATGAAATCGCGAGCTTTTCGACTCTCTTACTCTCTTTACATGAAAAGCCAAAGTTCACCACAGCTAAGCTAATCTGGTGAATAGCACTTTTGCTTTAGTTTTGCTTGCATATTCAAAAACGAAAAGAAATCGTTTACACAGTAACACTTTAGGGCGCTCATATCTGATGCTGCTGTCAAATTTCCCTTATACCCTTGTTAATAATATTTAATTGTAAATGAACAATAATACTTTTAGGAGTGAAAAATGCAACAACAATTTAACAGCCAACACCTCTCCTTCTTCTTGATTGGCATTGTGACCGTCTAAGCAATTCTGACCGATTCCAATAAAGCAGGCTAGTTGTTTCTCTTCTCTTCCAGCTGACGCTCATTGAAGCCAAGTACTTCATCGCAGAGGGTTACCAGCAACGCCATCGGCGTTGTATACTCAAGAACTGGAGCTTTTCTGTTTATTCGTACGATGTGGCGAAGCCAGCGGGGGGTTTTGGGGGGTAAAACTACGTGTCAGTCAGTTTAACCTCCAAAACCCCCCCGCTGGATCCACCACTGCCTGCACCCTAATCGATTACTTATCGACTCATGCAAGTACATTGAACTCAAAATAAATACATAACATTGTTTTCTAAAAATTGGTTTATATATCTGTGGTCACAAGCAATAACCGCCTAAGTCGACTTAAGAAAGATTGTAGTAATATACGCTATCGTACTCTTCAACCCCTATTTCATGCGTACGTGAAATCCCTATCTCTCCAAGCTAGGCTAGGTTTATTCTCGAATTCAGGGTTTTCGACTTAGGCGGTTATTGCTTATGACCACAGATATTTCGTTAGATTCAACATGAAATCTATTTAGGGAGGTAGGGGAAGTGGTATTTACACCAACGGCAAAGGTAGGACCAGGCCTGTCTATTGCAAGCACTGGAAAGAATTTTACAAACCCACATCATACTCTCTAGATATGTAGTAACTTAAGTTATTCAACGGAAGGGCTTTTTATTGACATTTACCTCACTCATGTTTACATACACACATAGGTACTTAATAAAAAAAGCATAAGTAATCACACAACATGAGTTGCACCTGAAATTTGGATGATATTTACATAATAAAAAAATGCTATAAAATAAATATAACAAAAATTTACTTCACAGAGTTTTTAACGCTTACCGGCGGCTTTTTTCCGCGACCTTGACACATGGCCATTCATTGGTTTGCTGATTTGAAACAGTTCACACCAATACGGCCAGGCACAGTATTTTCACACACAGTTTTTGACACTCCCATTGCTGCTTATTTACAAGGTAAACATTCATTCCTATATGAGATTTGCTGCTGATTCTAATGCTGAAATTTATTGACCGTGACCACAGTTTTCGTGACAAAATTCGCTTATTTATTTGTTAAGTGTCAGCTTCCAGCCTTTAGGCAATCACTCAAATTGATTCCAATAGCGTGTTATGTTTGAGGCTCAACGAGCTTGGGTAATGGTGTAAATTGAATTTGAAGATTTTTTTCTTTTGTTACGTAAACGTATTTATTTGCTTACATTGTCGTTGCTGAAGAAACACTAAAATGTTGAATTTCGAATTTGTTGGCCTCAATTCTTAGTTCGGGATGACTGATATTTTGGAACCTTTACTGATGAACCCTAAACAGGCACTAGGTAGGGAATTTTAATTCATATCGAAAATAATGAAAATTATATTCCCTTTTCTTTTGCGGAATGTGCTTCGTTTTTCCAAGTCGAGGTATCAAGAAGAGCTAGAAGTTATGGTATTTATATGTAGTGTCATTTATATGTAGTGCCAGCCCTCCAACTACTTCCAAACTAGTCCGACAAAGCAAGCTTAGGCTAAATTGCATTGGAAAGCATAACGAACTTGTTTTACTTCAGGTGCCAGGTCACTCAGGAGTACCAGGTAATTAGACTTTCGGCCATCGAAGCCATTGTAGAAGTTTAAGTGAAAATGCCTTTCAGCAGGGGCTGTAGGTGGGTAAAATTTATGTTTTCCTCAATATCAGAAAATCTAGGCATTCTCTGTCATTTATCAGATGGAGCTGCAGACAACTTGTAGAACTGCTGACTGACCTCTACTCGTGGCACAACCACCTGACTGTGACCGGCATACATTCGTACGTGACAACACCATTGGAACATTCTGCTTTGAAAGGGTTAAGAGGGCGGAAGACTTTTTCCGATATAGCCCTGCATTTGCAAGGATATGCGGCTTTTGTCTGCGATTTGTTGAGAGAGTCTTATTCCGATTCCTGCCGAGAGCATAACGGCTGGAGTCCATGGCCTCAGGACTAGGATATAGATTGCCAATTGTAAAGTCTGTAGGTGGAGATAAATCGGAGTAGGAACTAAAACAAGAGAATCGTTATCCTCAGTGACAGGCAGGCAACACTCAAAGCGCTTTCGTCTTTCGAGGTAACACCATCGATAGTATTCGAGTTCATAGAGAAACTTAACTGCCTTGCAATGCACATTAGCGTCCCAACTTTGCAAATGAATCGCGCGTCTTACATTTCTTCATCTTAATACCATTTCATACACACTTCTGCACCTTTACTCACTTGACTGGAATAAAAAATTAATCAAGTGAATGGAAAGTTCAATGAAATGTCAACTTATCTTACGCTGGAACCCTCATTCGCCCCGAACTGCTAGCCTCATGCAGTGCATCAGCCTGCCAAGCTGACCATGTGCAACGAAATGCATTCGCAAAGGCCTTCGCTTATTTAATTTTCTTAATTTGCTTAATTCACTGGCGTAAATGGCTGTAAATTAAAATCAATAACAGCAACAACAACACCAAGGAGCAAATAGGTATGCATGTGAAGCTAATGCAATGCATTGACGCAGAAACTTTGTCGCCATCTGCACACAGAAGTGAAGAAGAAGAATGCCATCTATAAAGCTGCATTTCCAAGAGCCTGAACTGACCACATCCTTCAAAATGACTGTCAGCGGCGCTATAGCGCTACTGAGATCTCATTGCTTTTGCTTCGTTTTCTGTGCATCCACCGCCACCACCGCCGCCACCGCCGCCACTCCGACTGACCAGCGGATGTAGATAAATCTTAAGAGATTGAATTTTATATGCAAACTACTGGTGCGACGCGACAATCATTATAACAACGCATAGCAACAACAATGAGCAGCAGCGCAGGGAACAGCAATACTGTGCAACAACTAAAGCTCGATCAGAATCAGCAGATAAAATGCACGTAAATATCAGTGGCGACACACGATCCTCAGCCAAAGCATAGCGCCAGCGATGGCAAATGCGGCAAGCTCGGTGGCGGGGGAAAGGTCGGAGGTGAAAATTAAGCCCGCAACTACGGCTGATGCGTTGGATAGCGCGAATGAGCAGGCAGCAGCGTTTTAGCCTTCGATCGAATCCGATTAAACTTAATTGAGCGCGGATTTTGCATTAATTGAGCGCACACGAGCGGTATGGCGGCGCCTGGCGTCGCGCTGTCGGCTGTCGGCTGTGTATGTAATGCATGCAACGATTACAACAGCAACAACAACAACAACAGCATATTATACATATTTCCGCTGCAATGAGCGATGTGAGCGATGGTGGCTGCGGTGCAACATTTGCAAATGCTGACACGCAATGCGCGTGTTTCAGTGGCTGCTGCCGCTGTGGTGGCGATGGCACAGAGTAAGCGCATCGAAGTAGCGAATCGCGTTGACAATTTTGCATTGAGTTTTAATTAATTTCATTTAAATAAATGTATTGAAATTTACCAATTTAAGTGGTATGCGCGCAAGCTCATGTGGCTGCGATGTAAACATGTGTGTGTGTGTGTGTGTGTGTGTGTGATGCGACATTCCTCCAGCAACGTGTGTTTGCCGTTGTCCCGCACGAAATTCGCGTGCAATGTCAGCGGCAGCAAGTTGTCCTGTCCACTCTGCTGATGCCTACCGCTAGGGACGTCGGCCGTCAGCACAACGCGTAATTGTAAGTCTAGACGTGCCGCGTCGCACTGCGGTCACCACAACAGGACAGCTTCCACGCCTTCCAGCCCATCCTCCAAGTCAATGCGATTCTCGATGGGATTCGCGTTGTGGTTTGGCGCGCCTGACCGCAACACATCCCCACCCACAACTTAACAAGTCAATGAGGCTCACACTTTAAAGCGCCAATTATTTTCGCCTATATGCATTTTTTTTTAATTTAAATATTTATGTCCGCATACCAAGTTAATAAAATTGTGCAATTGCGTATGGCTGTGAGTTTCGCTTACGTATATATGTACTCGTATTTCATTGTCCTTTTTTGGTTTTGTTAATGTGCATGAAAAATGGCGACACGCGCGCCACACGTTGCGACCCCACCAACGAAAAAAATAAATAAAAACCGCAAAAACAATTTTATTTTACTATAAATAGCACACAACCATTGGCACTTACCTATTTGTATGTGTAGGTAAGTATGCGCCGTTGCCAACCAGTTATACGTTGGAAAAGTGGAAAATTGAAATATTAAAACCGCTAACAATAATTTAATGTTTCTGGCGTGCTGCACGGGTAGCCGGTTCGTTTCCTCATTTTGATGGTATTCTCAAATAAAAAAGAAGATTGCCAATTCTCCAGTGGTTGTGCCATGCACTTATTGAAGGCATGAATAAGAATTAATTTAATTTTAATAACTTGAAAAAAAAATTCGCCGAACCTCGCGACCGATTTGTGGAGGCACCTACAGTTTTCCGCCTCCGAAAAATTGAAGTTTGATTTTGGGAGATGCGACCGCTATTAGTAAACGTTCTTTGTATATTGTTTGGATTGAGGATCGAACCTTGGTGCTACCGAACCACTCGACCACCCATAAGTGTGGCGAAATCAGAAGGCATCCAGTCGCCATACGGAGTGCCTCCTTTTGGCAGGTCTGTAGCGTCGTTCTCTGGGTCCTACTAGTCCACGGCGACCACGCAGGCGCTGCCTAGTTTGAAGCCGGCCGGCCAATATACTTGTATGTTTCTTTGTCTTTGCCCCAGGTACTGCCAAACGAAGTCCATAGGTTCATAAGGCAACCTCTGGACTCACCAGCATACCGACAGGCCATGAACGGCATTCACAGGTAGTCATTATACACCTGCACTGAGTCTCGATCTGCAAATGCCGTTTTGGGAACACCACCACCTAGCGTGGACGAGACTGAGCCTTGGCTGCCTCGGGAGACTCGAACCACAATAGCCCAACTTCGCTCTGGCTACTGCAGCAGATTAAACTCGTACCTGATCAGATTAGATGCAGATGTGCCCAAGGAGAGCCCCGCATGCGGAGAGACACCCCACCACTCGAAACATCTCTTCGCATACACCCTAAACCCCACTCAGCTAACACATCTCTCTCCATGGACAAACCCAATAGAAGCTGCATGCTTTCTGGGTCACCCGTTAGTTGAGCTTGACGACAACGATTGAGGGACTAGCCGATTTAGACAGGGTTTAGTAGGCGGTACGCCGTTTTTCGATTTTCCGGAACAGAAAGACTGCATGTACGCATTATATATATATATGATGAAGGTTTGACGCTGATAGAATTTGTGAACTGTACTGGTGATCGTCGAACCGAGGGCATTACAGTCTCAGCTTACCTGCCAAAAGGTTCTATATTCCCCCTTTCTTTGAGGGAGATTATGGATATCGTGCAGAAAGCCAAGTCGAATAGTATGATTGCCTTAGGTACTTCGACAAGAAATACAAATTAAGCTTGACTCTGTAAGAAAATCTAAAGGATCTAAGACCATTTTACTGCTAGATATTTGCGCCAATAATGATTTTCAATTAATCCGAAGGCCTTCCTGTTACATTTGCTGGGATTCATGGCCGAAAGGCACATTCGAACAAAGGTTTGGGTGCACAGCCTCCAGGGTACTCTACAACAATGATACTAAAGTGGAAAATGATATACGTAAATCAGCTAAACTCGACCTTGTAGTGGACTCCATACTAACGCAAATGCAAGACTTCGGCCACATTCAAGCTTACAATGTAGATAATGCTGGTGCAGAATATAGCCTCAGAAAAATCTTCTAGCGTGACCTTTGGATGTACAAAACGAATTCTGAATGTAATCTCAGTACTCAACGCCTGTAAGGCCGTCCTGGTCTACAAGGAAAATAAAGTTGTAAAGTCTCAACGTTCCTATATTTACTGGCGTTAATCTAAGTCTTTTTGGAGAGGTGAAATATCTGAGGTTAAATTAAGGTATGAATCTGACGGCCAAAGCTCAAGTCAAGCTGAATGTAAATCGGAGAACCTTTCCTTCACCTACCAAGCTGCTCTAAAAGAAAGCTTGTCTCAAGCTAGAAATACTTTCGGAGTATGGGCGTAGCTAGGTAGAGACAGGGAGGGCTCGAGATTTCCTTATATGTATAAAAAATATTACCTCCAAATGCTAGCGTAATATATTCGAGCCCCCACCCCCTCCCCACTAAATTTCGTTCTGACTACTCCGCTTTTTCGGAGGTTCGCCATTGCCTGCCGAGGGGAGGCCACTTTCTCAAATTTAGATGTTCCTCGGACCAGCGATCGAACGCAGATTCTACTGACTGGTAGTACGCACCTCTTTAGCACGAAGAGTGATATCACAATACTCAGAATATACAAACATACATATGAACAGTACTATGCATCAAAAAAAAAAGGAAGCAAATAAAGCAAGCGAATCGTTAATTTGATTTTGGACCGCAGTTGGTTCCACCAGGAACGAGTGCGACTGCACTGCGCTTCGTACGGGGAGTCATCCAACCACCTCGCCGTGCCAAACAATTTGAATGCAACTACACAACGAAAGCATTATCCATTAAATCCACTTCATATGATGCATTGAGGGGGGCGACAGGGGGCATTGTGTTGCAGCTACACAATGCATTTAAGATACTGCAACGTAGCTACAAATTACTGCCGCCAACACGAGCTCAGCAGCAATGAATGTGTGGCATGCAGCGCACTCACACACACACACACACACAGCTGTGAGTGCTATACACGAAAACGTAAATTTTCATCTGCATACATGGCTATTTGAGTGTAGTTATGTATAAATGTAAATACACATTTACACGCGCGTACTATTGGTTGCTTGGTTGGTTGGTCGGTTGGTCGGTAGGCTCCTACTGCCACATCAATGCACAGCAGTGCAACAACGCCGCGTGGCAGACCGCTTTTCAAATGAGTTATAACGCTTGTTGGCGATTTTATTGCTGTAGCGCGGTCATAAAATATGGTAAATTATAGCGGTTTGTTGTTTTGGCCATTTTGTTGTCATGTTACGCACGCTGAAGCGGTTAGAAAAAGCGTAACGCAGTGCAGTGCAACGCGGTGAGACAACTCGCGTCGCGTCGCATGGACAATGGAACCAATGAAAGCGTCGCAATGCAACAAAATGTGCTGCATGACTGAAGCGGGTGCATCAGCTGGCACAGCATCAACGGCCGGACCACAACGAATTGCATATACATAAACCAAATGAATTGGAATTGCTCCGAATTCGAGATTTTATGCAATACAAATCGGTCTTGTTACATATTAGGCTATGTAAATTAATAAAAAAGACTAATCGATTAAAGACATTTCCTTAGAGATGGACACAGGCGAAAATTCGATTTTTTTATTATCGATTACGATTATTGTAATTGTGATTATGATTATGATTACGATTATGATTATTATTTTGGTTAAGATTAAGGTTATGATTATGACTTTGATTAAGATTGAGAGTATTAAGATTATTATTGTGATTGACATGTGTGACGATTATCGCTATGATTATTATAATGGTTTTGATTATGATTATGTTTATGATTAGGATTAGGATTATGATTAGGATTATGATTAGGATTATGATTATGAAATGGTTGTGATTATGATTAAAGTTAAAATTTTGATTATGATTATAGTTATGACTATGATTATGATTATAATTACGATTATGATTATGCTATGGTTGGGATTATGATTGTAATTACGACTATGATTATGTTTACGAGTATGATTATGATTATTGTGGTTAAGATTATGATTGCGATTGTAACGAATTGTGATTATGAATTATGATTACGATTATTATTATGATTATGTTTTCGATTATAATTATGAATGTGATTAAAATTTTTATTAAGACTGTAATAATGATTTCGATTATGATTATGATTAAGATTACGGTTATTATTACAATTATGCTTACGATTATGATTACGATTATGATTGTGATAGTGATTATGAATGTGATTATGACTTGGATTATGATTATGATTATGTTTCTGATACAAATCCGATTAGGATTACGTTTATGTCTGCGATATCGGTTACGATTATAATCATGATTACCGTGCCAATATACGAGTTTGATTACGATAACTTTTGCGACTAATACAAATATGCAAATTTAACTTTACTTCCAAACTAAATCCTGCACTCGGTAGCAAGGTGTTTATGATAGTTTATTTACTATTTAAATTAAAAAAGCATTAATACCTTGAATATTTAATTTTAAATCTATTACAAAAAAAAAAAGGAACAGTCCAGCGCCTTCGTCTTGGTCTGCAGGCTGTATCGGAGATACACCCGCTAAATTTAAACGTAGAATACGTGGTATGGTTAAGAGCATATCCAAGTCAAAAACGAAAGCACAAACTAAGAAAAAAATATCGATAACAAAAGCGATAATAAAATCGATAACAAAATCGATAAAAATATCGATAACAAAATCGTTAACTAAATCGATTACAAAATCGATAAAAAATCGATTACAAAATCTATCGAAAAATCGATTACAAAATCGATAACAAAATCNTGAATCTGTCGACAGGTTTGGAATTTTATCTTTGAAACGCCACACTTTTCTTTGAAATCGCTTTATTAGTTCTCGTGCAATAAGCGTTTTTGTGAAGCTCTAAAAATTACAACTACAACATTTGAACATAGCCCCCATACCTTAAGGTAAGACGTATTCTACGTCAAAAACTTAAAGTGAAATATACTCTTAGGTGTGAAAGTGGTCAATGAGCGCAACAAACTAAACATTTCTTCTGATAATTTTTCAAGAAAGGTCACTTAAATTTTAATACCATTCACTTGTTTCATGCCACTCCACCCAGATTGGTCAATATTTTATTGTGTTGCATTTGGCACCGCCAACGCCTGCAGCTCCACCTACACACATACAACATGCATACATACTTGTCTCTTTCACTTACCAAAAATATGCATGTGGCTATGTTTGTGTGTATTATTTACGTATGCCACATGGCACCAGCGCATGCATAAACAAGTGTTGCACAAGCAATTGTCAATAAATATTCGATAAGTGCAGCACAACTGTGGAAAATGTGGAAAAAGGCGCAAAGCATTGCACTAAATGTGGCACACTCATTCAATGCACCTTGCAGCAATGCACACAGCTGCCACACATAGCTACACACATACATACATACATGCATAGCTACAGGCAGCTTTGACAGTGCACGCATTTGTGTATGTTTGTGTGTGCGCTACGAAATTCAATTAGCAAACAAATCCAAAATCCCCACCCACCTGCTGAGCGTTGGAGAGCGGTGCAGAGCAATGCAGCCGGCAGTCAATTGTGCCGAACGGCTAAAAAAAGCATTAATGCTGGCCAGTGCGGCACGAATTGTTTAATTACCAAACGGCAAGGCGGGAGGAGGGAAGGGTGAATGCTTTGGCACTCACTGCTATGCTACGACTGCTGCAGTTTGTGGCAGGTGCATTGCATCCCTCCCCCCACCCCCCACCCACCATCGCTGCACGACGGCCCTCTGGCACGAATGCAATTGTGCGGAAAACCCCTAAACATGTTTTGGGGGTTAATTTAAAATTGTGGCCATGGCTGCGGCCGTTGTGGTGCTGTGTGGCACTGTAGCTCTGTGGCTGCGCACAATTCGCACACAAAACAAAACACCAAATTAATGTTGACATTTTCCACTTTGCGGATAAAATGTACAAAAAGGCTTTACGGATGCACTAACGCCAATGCCAACACACACATAACTGCACTTTCTCCCCCCCCCGCCCCCACGGCCATCTTTTGCTTGCATATTTTTTGTTTTTGAGAGCATTTGAAGTGCCTGACTGTGGTGCAAATTACACAAGTCTCCACTTGGCGACCATGCAACAGCCAATTTACCATTGCAGCTGGCATTGCTGCACATCGAAATCGAAGGCATTTATTTGCAGCACTCACACACGTCCTACACCTCAGCGGTACAGCTGTGACAAAGTGTTGTTTGTTGTTGCAGTGGATGGATGGAGAGTGAAACAAATTTTTCGCCCAATTTTCGAATTTATTTTATGACTTTTGCATAATGCAGTGGCAGCAAGCAGGCAGGCAGGCAGGCAGGCAGCTTGGCTGGCAGGCGTTGCTGTTGCAATTGCATATACGGTGGCAGTTGCTGCAGTCATTGCCGGCAATTGGTTCCAATTGTCGAATTGTAAAAATTACTTACTTGCATCGAGTGCACTCGCCCAACACGGCATCTGTGCTACAAACTTCACGGCCGATGGAGCTCCCATTGCTGTTGTCTGTTTGTTGTTGTTGTCGTCCCAGCATTAGAATTTGCGATGCATTTTCCTAATATTTTCAATTGGCTTTTCTGTTTTGTTTACCGGTCAAATGTCGTCTGAAGGGGTCAAATAGGTCCTCTGCATAATTAACGGAGCAAGGATAAAGGCTTAACCATTTAACGGTCTATTTTGAAATGACAAAACCAGGAAAGATATATATAAATATGTATTGTTTGGTGAGAGTTGAGCTCCGGTTTGAGATGCTTTGAGTTGCAATTCCTGCATTTGTTGCCTTACATTTAGCAGGTAATTGCTGTTGCACTAATGGCTTGGAAATGATTTGATGGCCTTCGTAAATGAATGGAAATTGTTTGAATTCATATGGGGTCAAATGATACAGCAAATCAGCATTAAATTTAAGTTAGGATAAATATAAGATTTTATTCAAAATATTCTGTATTTCAGGATAAACTTGCGTCGACATGTATACCGCTTTTAGGCTACCATTACAACAGTAAGAAGAAGACTGAGACACTTTTATGAACGATGATAGAAAATGAGCTCTTGAAGACAACTAAAGTCCGGATCGTCATAGAGGAAAATAATCGATGGTCCTACCTAACTACATAGACAGTGTATGAAAGGGTAGGTCTCAAGTTTTTTTTCGTTGATGCATTTTGGCGTAACTTTGGTCTGACTTTTGATCACCAATGCCCCGTAGTGCTCTCATCGATCTAGTAAAGAACTTGCACATTTTAAGGGGTGCGACTCGGAATGGGAGTGAGTTCCATAATGCCTAAATTTGGTGTCCCTCCAACTAAACTAATACTACTTTTCAAAAATATTCAACAAATCGTTTTGAGAATGTCCACTTCAAAGTGCTTGGTACCAATTTGGGTTCCTGAAATAGTATATCTCTTGAACCTGTTGCTAAAGACGATAGCCCAAGCTAGAACCCATGTTGGCCAGGAATCATACCGGCGTTCAAGAGCGTTAAGGTCGTCCATACAAAAAAAAAAGTAAGTGCGCCTGGCCCACACTGGAGAAGTGAAACTTATGTTACATATCTATTTTTTTCATAACCAATATACATACATATGTGCATATGTATATACATACGTCTGATTTTGCTTATCTTTTATATCTAGATCTGTACCCTGTTCGCTCTAATTACGCTTATGTTATTCTGTTTTCGTTTATCTTCGTTTTTATTTTTACACTCCATCGATACTAACATCCCACAAAATATCGATAACAAAACCGATAAAAATATCGATGACAAATTCGTATAAGATTTCGATAGCAAAACCTATAATAATAACGGAAGCAAAATCGATTAGAAACCCGATAAAAAAATATCGATAGAGATATCGATAACAAAATCGGTAAAAAATCTATAACAAAAATCGATTAGAAAATATAAAAATATCGATAATAATATCGATAACAAAATCAATAAATATTCTATAACAAAACCGGTAAACAATCGATAACAAAAACGATAAATTATCGACGATAAAAGCGACAAATAATCGATCAAAATCAAAGCAAATTCGATAAAAATTTCGATAGCAAAATCTATAATATTGGTAGCAAAAGTGATTAAAAAATCGATAAAAGTGCCGATAAAAATATCAATAACAAAATCGATTAGAACAAAACCGATAAAAATAATCGATAGCAAAATCGATAACAAAACTGATAAAAATGTCGATTATAATGTCGATAAGTCCCGAGAATCCCGAAAGTCTCAGAAATCCCCTATAAGTGAAGAGTTTAAATTTACCTTGGTCTTCGTTTTTGCCTTTATCTTTACCCATCTTTGTTTTTATTGTTACCTTTGCCTTTATCCTTTTCTTTATTTATGTACGTACTCACCTTTCTTTTCATTCTTGTATTGGTCTTTTTCTAAGTGTTATTCTTTAGCCTTTTAATAGCATACATTCAAGAAGCACTTGTTTCCGTCCCACCCATTTCCGTTGCACTATTTCCGTTGAGTTTTCCAATTTACTCCCAACCAACCAATCGCCGCTTCTGGTTTTCGTTTAAATTAGGAGGGGTGTGCTTACAGCCTCTGGTGTCATCGCATTTTTCAGTGAGTGTAAGTGTAGTGTGATGAGAAAAATTGTTTAAACCTCTTCTAGTCCTTAATGGAAAGGAGTGGGCCGTGAAGCTACTGAATCGCGCCTAGTTTGTGGCTCAAGTTGCGACAATAGCATCGTCAGATGAAAAGTGAGATGTCTGTGCGAACTTTTCTTTCTTTGTGTTATACCAAACTCCGTCACGAATTAGCAACCGGTCGCGATGGCCATAGGACTAGAGTCATTGGGAAGGCCGCTCTTAAGTTTGATATTTTTCTAGCTTGTAGGTCAAATTTACACATACACAGAAAACTTACCAGAAATATATAAATTTAACTAAAATCAGCACCAATTTGGAAGAAAACGACTATTTTTCCCCTGTTCTTTAGCATAATTTGCTTACACTTGGTATATACACTTCTCTGCATTTGAATAGGAACAATGCTTTTTTTTATTAAAATGCAGTCTATAACAAAAACCATATATATAAATGCAAGTTTCAAACATTTTAGAAAACTAAAAAAAAAAAAATCAAATTTTTCATGCAATTTTTTTCGAATATTTAGAATTTTCTTTTGTATGCATTTTGTAGCCAATTTTAAAACAATTAAGTGCAAATTTGAATTCGATACGAAATACCGTTGGTTTTTGATTTACTGACGCTCTTCCGCAATTTTTCCATATAACGCCTGCTCTCTTTTTTTTTATTAAAAAAATTCCAAAAATCAACTGCAATTTATAGCTTTGTATACTAAAATTGAATGGGCTACAAAACTGCATACTCAAAAAAAAAATCTAAAAAACTTTGATGAAAATTTATATGTTTATATGTCCTTTAATAGAGAATAAAATGTATTTTAATTCAGAAATAATCTAAATTAAATAAAAGAAAAATTGCTCAGAAAAAAACAGCGATAAAAAACATTGTCCCTATTCAAGTGCATGGGAGTGTATCCACGTATGTATGTACATATTAAACAGATATGTCCTAAGTCTAGGTCCTTACCCAGCTGCTTCTTCACGCTTTTGTCCGCTCCTCAAACAAAAAGGTAAGTAAAAACAACATTAATGCCAACTTAGTGTTAGGGTGAACATGTTTTAACATCCTTGGCTTACAAGCTGGCCAAACAATGTGTGAGCATTATACGCGAACACATTCACATGCCGACACAAATGTACACACATACTTTGCTCATATGCTGAGTATTTAAATTGTAAGAACTCGATTTGGTGTGTAAATCTTCGCACACGCTAGCACTCGAGGGAATAGCGGGGGCAAAACGCTTATGTTTAAGAAAGAAAAACAACAACAAACGACGGCAGAAAAGCAACGAAGAAAATTTCAAGTTTCCGCTCCAAAACATAAGGCAATGTCCTTTAAGGAAAAGGGCAAGTCGGCCAAGTTGTAAGCGCGTTGTCGTGCAATTTTGGAAATTCGTAGTTTTTTGGAAAAGTTTTCTGGTCAAACAAGTGGAAACACTTACCTTGAGTGGCGCGATGAGTTGTGCACAATTTACATAGCCGAAGAGATGCAAAAGAAGTTGGACTGCATAGCGCTTATATATGTACACACACACCTACACACTTATGGCAACAAACAAATGTATGGTGCTTTGAGGCGGCAACTGCATCCTGCGCATTCCACAACTGGTATCTTCTTGAAGCTTTGGTTGCACTTGTTAGCGTGTCCATTACATTGAGTAGCCATAGTTAAACTGCACCTACATACATACACACATACCTACATACGTACGTACAATGCTAGGTACTTATAAAGCATAGATATGTCCGATGTCCGATGTCCAGCGCGTTAGTATAATGTTTGTTGCACGAGACGCCTATTCCTATTTCTAGGCGAACGAACGAACATATGTTAAATTATCACAAACTGCGGAACATGGCCATTAAAATCGGGGTGAACATGCTTTCGACATTTATCTAACACGTGCGGACATGAAATTTGTTTCATGCGAGCAGCAAGAAGCACCACCAAGTGCAAATATCCAACACATCCATAGCCACACCTACATACATATGTACATACATACACCTACGGGTGGCTACCCAAAGAGGACACGGTCACCAGTCCATTCGGAACCGGACCTGTTTTCGCTCTAAGAAGCTGGTGATGCTCTACATTTTTAACGCTTTTGCGTCAAGAGCATCAGCGAGTCTTCTCACTGTGACTGCAGAGCAAAAACAAAGCAGAGTGGTTTTGTTGCCTTTTTTTTTTTTTTTTTTTTTGTGTACATATCTATGTAAAGTTGCAATTTTCTAGTACAACATGCGTTAGCGCATAAATGTACCAAGTCGTCGTCGTCGTCGTCGTCTGAGTGGACATATGGACATATTATTAGGCCACATTTAAATAGCTTGTTAGACAAATGGCTGGAAAATATTTACGAGAATTTGGGTGCGAACGGTGTTAAGTTAAGCAGAGCAAACACAAAAGTTCGTGTTAAAGCGAAGTAAAACTACAGAAGAAGCTAATTTGGTATTTAATATGGCAGATGAGCTCTAAGAATCAGCTTCAACACTTTGAGGGGTGTCAAGGTGGTAGCCTCCTGGATGGCGCTATCAAATGTCGCGCAAAATCTATGTATTTCTAGTTGGATTAATAGAGGAATACATACATACATATATGAAGTTGCACTCAGGTCTGGAACTGGGGAGCATTTTGAATTTGTATGTTGACGTACATAGATATGCACAATTTTAATTTATTGCGGCGATCACATCATTTCGACAAAACCTACACTTAAACACTTAGGAGTGGTACTAGACAAGAGTATTACATTCCGCGCCCACTTGAGCTAAGTGATAGAGAAATCAGTATAATATGCAGGGACTGAAACGCTGCAGCATGGCCGTCTTCTCTTAGCGAGTGTGGGTAAAAGCCAAATACTGTTTGCGGCGCCTATTTCGTCAAACACTGCATTGGTGTGCAAAATACTTCTGCGAAGTCAACTGAACACACCGTTTATGTGCGCTCTGAGTTTGCGGCGCCTTCAGAAGGGTGTCGACCGAAGCAGTTTTCGTTATCGCCAGTGTGATACCCATAGATATACTCCGCTCCGCATGCTCTTACTCAAATAGACCGTCGTCGAGTTCAGGAAAGCAGCATTACAGAGTGAAAATCAAGTGTAATAGGAGCGCTGGCGGAGGGCAGTGTATGTCTTAAGGTCATAGTGTAAATTATGACGATATCAAAGGCAGCCTGAGAAACAGTCAGACAGAGATGTATCATGATTTGAGGCACTAGGAGCATAAACCTCAAACCTACTTCCAACGAAGTACGGTAGTAGCGGAAGAGGAGGTTTACATGGTTTAAAGTCTCACACTAAAGACTAGAGACTGGGACATATCGGATAAGACAGCCATCCTTAGGAATATTTTATATGTGAAAGAAAGCTCGTTCATCACCACATACTGCAGCATGTGTGGGATCGATCCAGCAGGCTCTTCATAATGCGGCATATTCTGAATTTCGTACGAATCGAAAATTTGAAATTTTTGTATAGAAAATGAGAGGAAAATTTCACGATTTTCGATTCGTGCGAAAACAAGAATACGGCCTAATATGTTTCTGTTAATTTCATTACTCCCGCATTTCGAAAAGTTTCGCCATGGTCTTTTTGGTTGACTTAAATCACCTAGTCTATCTTCGCATGTATTTTCATGATGACGGATGAGAAATGGTTTCTAAAAGAAAGCTTTTTTTGCAGAAATACACTCAGAGCTTACCATTGCATTGTTAAAGGATGCATTTCAGGCTTATATTTATTTGTATGTTTGCGTAGTACATCTCCCTCGGGAAGCTTTCCATAATATCGTTTAGTCGCTTTCGGGACTTTATTGTTAGAATGGAGCGATTTTCTTCCATTAACCCTAAGGATCACATGAGGCAACTCGAGCTCTTCGTCTGCGAGAGGTGATGGTAGGTCTATTACGATGATCTTCATGGGACGAAAGATTAATAAAGGCGTTTAAGGACGGTTTTTGGTCCGACTAGTTCAGCGGCTGACTTACTTCCCTGCAGTACGGGGGAGCGACTATAGGAATGCTGAATCGGTAGCTACCTGATAAACTCCGTGAATTACCGACTGACTACTTGCAGTGTATTTCATCGATTACCTTTAGAAGGTAATGTCCTAGGCGGTAGTCACCATCGGCTTTCTCTGCACTACCGGGAGTTACTAAACTAGTCACTTGCGTAATTTATGGGCGCCCTCTATCGTAGTTTTTCGCTATCCTGCGTACGACTGGTTCGACTCTGCATTACCATGTGCACTACCACGGGTTAATAGAGTAGCTACTTACCTAGAAGTCGGTGCAGTAGCGGTTCAAAAGTAGCGATTGACTCCAGCAGTACAGGATGGTTATGTTCTAAGGGTCAAAATATCATCAATGAGCTGGCTTGGGTTTTCCGTGGTCCGTGTGGATGTAAGCAAACAGAAAGCACTTTTAGAGCATGTTATTATGCTCCTTGTGTAAAATGATCCTGATCCTGTCAGAGATGGGGCGCATTTTTCCAGCTTTCTTGATTTCGAGCCCTTGATGCTTACATACATATATACAAAATGTATACGCCCTATCTCTTTACACTCTTTGATTATTTCAATGTGATTGCCGCTTGAGCAAATCCCAAAGGACCAACAGGCTGTTATATTTGTTCGAAAATATTGGGAACATTGCAAATGGCATAAAATATAGTACTCAAATTGTATTTCTGGTACATATATGTAAATCAGTCTACGTTATTCCATTTTACACTTAAATTATTTAAAAAAATTCACATTTCCAGCCAAGTGACAGGCGACAATTTGTCGTAGCCTGTCGTGTCCTTCACAAAAAACACTCGGCCTGCTGTCAGCTTCCGCAAGCTCAACAAATTCCAACTGCCAGATTCTGCAGCTATCGCTGCCAATACCACAAGCCGCTAAGCTGTCATTATGGCCCACAACAATAACTTAATGAGAATTAGGTACTCACACAAAAGCCGACTTACGCACGCATACAAACATACACATGATATAACGAATTTCTATAAGAACATGTAAAACAATAACAAAATAATCACCAAAGACACAATGTAGAATGAATGAAAATCTAATTGCAAGGATTGCAACTC
This sequence comes from Rhagoletis zephyria, assembly GCF_001687245.7. Classification (NCBI taxonomy): domain Eukaryota; kingdom Metazoa; phylum Arthropoda; class Insecta; order Diptera; family Tephritidae; genus Rhagoletis; species Rhagoletis zephyria. Next base: position 36,420 of record NW_016160915.1, on the reverse strand, counting down.
CATCGAGACCCATAAATTACGAAAACCAGCGCATTGCTGCTGCTGCTGCAGCAACCACAGCTGCCAGCTGCAACAACTGCGAAAAAAGGAATAGGAAAAGAGAAGTGCAAATACCTAATATAAAAGTGGCAACATTTTGGGGGCTTGTTGTCATTATGGCTGCTGCCATTTGCAATTGCAAAGCATCGCAGCAGCGTGCCACTGAAACAGACAAGCTTAAGACCTCGTTGTGACACACACACAAACACGAGCCACCAAGCACGGATGCCACCAATTTGTGGCGATATCACTTGCTAACTAGCTAACTTCCTTGTGAGTGTCCTCAGAGGCTTACAATGGCACTTCAGCGCAGCCTCTCCACCGCCCGGCCGCCCGCGCGGCGTGCAATTGAATTTCCTACTGCATTTGTCATTTCGACGTCTTTGGCCCGCCTCAAGTTTATTTGGCTTAATTTCTATATTTGCTGCTTGCACTTGAAAATGATTACAGAGTTACTACACACGAGTACACGAGTATATGTTACTCGTATAACGTTTGTGTTGTTGTCACACAACGTTTTTGTTGTCGCTGTAATGGTGCGAATGTGCAACTGTGGCAAGAATTTGCTGTCGGACCGCCTTCAAGTCGCCTGCCTCCTCGCCAGCAGCAGATGAGTTTTGCCCAAAGCGACTTGACACATGGATTTTTCGTACATGACAAGCGAGTACAATAATTTATTTGCGCTTGCGAGCTTACTTACGAGCAGCACTTAATGAACGAGCTCCGCCCGCTCCGCCCTCATATGGCGGCTGCAGCTTCAACCACCTAACAAACATGAGCCTGCAATCGTCGCCGTCGTCGTCGCCGTCGCAATCTTACCACTCTCTCTCTCCCTCTGTTTGTCGACTTTACATTCCTCCTACTTTTGCCGTTGAAGTCGTTGCAACGCTTTTGCAAATATCGAACAAATGACACCGGCAGCGCAGTGCTTGGATGACGCTGCTGCAGCGTACGAGTACGTGGCTGTCGTATTTGTGATGGCTGGCTGGCTGGCGGTGGCGAACACAGGACCACCGGCATTGCCACCGCTCAATTCATTACATTTTAGGCAAATAAATATTCAATTTAATTTATTAGCTACGAGTCACATCCGAACGAAACTCCTTCAAATTAAACAACTCCGAGTTGTAGTTGTGACATATTGAGCCAAGGATTGTCGCAATATTCGCAAGGAAGTTTGTTTAGACGTTGACTTTGGTAAGTACATACGTGGAAGTAACGGCACAGCTTAGATTTTTAGAATTAATTGCATTTGCTCGATGACTTATGCAGACAGTGGTGTGAATGACAAGCGCCGCTAGTAGTCGCTTAAGCCAAAGCAATCAGGCGAAGAACATGTCAGGAAATTTTCTTAAGAAATGCCATGGTTTTGCTGAGACGTAAGAGAGCTTAAGACTGTTGGTAACACAATTGATGAGGAGCGTTTAGTGTGTTAATTTAAGCGAGTTAAGGAGTAGATAAATAGACTGTCGAACAAATGATTTCTTAAAGGAGTAATCCTTTCCCTTTAAGAAGCCACTCCACTCTTAGGCGGTTGATGAAGTTAACCACTTCGGAGAATGTGATGGTTCAGTTTCTGGATGGAGACAATATTCGTTCCGAAGTCATATAAGTCCAAGGCTACTATACGTGAGCAATATACTCAGTGGGTTTCCAAAAAAGCTGCAAAAGTCTCCTTATCTTCCAATATCCTATCAGCTATCTAATGATAGTTCAAGGTTAAGCAGACGTTTAGACACTCCACGAGAGAGAGTTATAAATCTTTTGAAGCCGTTTACTCTTTGATGTAAGGAAAGGGACTGCTACCTGAAATTCCTCCTATCTGCTTAAACTATATGCCATGGATCCCTTGAATGGAGCACAGAAAGGCCAATGGCCATATAGGCTCCGTTGGGCTCGGCATTTAGGGAGGGTGTCAGCCATTTCGTTGCCCACATGTCTTTGAACCAACAACGTGTTAACCTTATTAGCGATTCCTTCCACTTATGCAACCGTCTACCAGCCTCGACACCTATTTACATGACTCAATACTATCGGAATGAATGACATGATGTTAATAGTGGAATGATATTAGTCATTCTTAGATATTCGCCAGCACATATTACAATTCCGAAAATGTCTGCCTGAAATGTCATTGGGCATGTGACTATTGTTGTACTTCTCTCAAACCTATATACGTCCAAATCTCTGTGGGCACATCCTTCAACTACATAGGGGCATGAGATTTCGTTGGGACACCTTTCGAGGGCTGGCCACATTGGAAAATGAATCATTTTAGGGCATAAGGAAATACCAACGAAGACAATCGCTCAGACCTCACTGTATGACTTCAATAGTAATGCTTTTATAATCCACCAGTAGGGTGTAGGGTGTTGTAGGGTGACCATATTTATGGGAGCCGAATAAGGGACAAAAAATAATTTTGCAATTTTTTTCCGCAAAAACTTACAGATCTTAAAGCCTAAGATCCTAGAAGTATTAGCCCTAAAACATCATCCTTATAGGAACATCTCAAATTTGTAAAAAGAATTTGCAAAATTTGTTAAAAAAATTCGTTCAATTTTAGTATAATAACGTGTAATTTTGATATTGCTGAGACTTTTTTGGCATTTTTTTGTTGACGGTGTTTCGCAGTTTTTCCTAAAAAGTAAGTATCTATGTTCGGCCATTTTTTTAACGGAGAAGCAAATGAGCAGCACTTTCCACTTGCACTTTATTATACCTACTAAATTCTAATGAGCTACAAAACTGCAAGCCAAATTCTTTTTCTAAATATTCTAATTAAAAAGTTTGAAATTTTGGTGAAACATTGCAGTATTAATTTTTATACTTTTTTGCACAATGTCGGAAATTTGGATTTATATGGTTTTTGTTAGGAAAAGAGCTTCACTTTAGGTGTCAGCTTCACCGTAGGTATATATTTAGTAGTCCGTTACTTGAAATTTCTTATACTTCTAACAGCAGATGTTAAATGTTTTTTCCATATTTTTAACAGCATAGGCGCGGTCCCAAAGGATGCTGAAATCCCTTCTACCTTCTTGAATATGCCTTGGTAATGCCTTGAAAGTTTCATTTTCAAAACTGATTTCCAAAAATTAGCGAAATGTGTTTTTCGCATATTAACGAACGGGGAAATTTCAATTCCTCAATTTACCTACGAAAAACCTCGAAAAAGTACTTATTTCCATGTCCGACTGCCTTTTTGTCGCCTAAAATAAGTTCATAAGTATTGACGTCCTTATGTCCCGCCATTCTGAAATATTTTTACTAGTAGCTGTCACCTCATCACTGATTGCGCTACTTCGACAAATTGAAATTGCTTTCTCTTTTTAGCCAACATTATTTTTGATCTTGTTGCAGCCCATTCAAATTGTCAGCGCCAATGTCATCAACCTGATCAGCGTCCTCCTCGTCCATTTCGCAACTACTATGGCATTTTTAATTGCTGTTGCTCCATTTTATGTTTACTTAACTTTGTAAATTGCCTTGGCATTTATGTTTATGAGTTGTAAATTATGCAGAGTTGCACAAGTTTCACTCGAACTTTTGCATATGAAGCTGACAATTAAAAAGTGAAACAAGAACGAACCAGAAGCCATGACAGCCATGGTAGTGAACCAAATAAAATTATGCCAAAACATACTCAGAAAAACTTCTGCATGCATTTGTTTTTACTATACATATGTATATGTTTATATGCAGGTGTATGTGTTGGTAATTGTCTTGGAATTTGTGATTAGCTACGAGTTCTTTAAGCCACTGGTAGTGGGTCTCGTAAGTTAGATTGTTTAGCAAACACTTCGCAAAACCCCCCCAACCTCCTTCAGTCAGCAATGCCTGGAAAAAGATAGCAGACAACATTTATATAAGGCCTTTGCATTTTAGAGAGAGCTTTTTCTGAAATAAGTGTAATGGCCCTGCTGTTTATTCAACGCCTTTTAATAAATTTTCGAGCCTACATTGAGTAGTTGGCCTTGAAAGACTTGGTTGGCCTTAAGGAAACTGACGGTCGGGATATGACTCCCAAGGAAACCGAATGCCCATTTAAAGAAGATAGGTTGAAATTAGGGATCATTGTTTGCGTCGACGTTCAGGTTAATTCTGCAATGTTGCCTGCCTAAAGTTGAGGCGCAGTGGGTCCGTATTTTTACGGTTTGAGAGCTCTTTTTTTTCCCGTCTGCTTATCTAGAAATATAAACAATTTGTAATAAAATTGTAAAACGCGAGAATTCATGGGTGCCTGCTGCACTTATGTTCGCCAGACAGTGGAAGAAGTTATAACAAAAATTGTTGTCTACTAAACCCCGCTGCAGCAGGACAGTGGCAGAGATAGTGTCCAAGTATGTTGCCTTTCCACCAAGCCGTGGCCGGTTATATGAATTTCCGGTCACTAGTCTAAGTAGAAGACGTACCAGACGAATCATTGAATAGGACCTTCTCTTGCCCAAGCTGTTCCAGATTTGTTGGGCTGAGGTTATTCTGTCGACCATCTTCTAATTGTTCCCCAGATTGAGATGCTGTGTTGTGTAGTGTGGGACCTGCGGAATGTCGAGGTATTTAATTCGTCAGTATAACGGTTTGTTGTCTAACTTAGTGCACGAAGGACGGTTGGGGGACCCACCCACTTTACCACGAAGTCCTCTTAATGCGTACGTACTTATAAATTACTGGAGTTGAATTGATCAATACTTAGCAAGAGACAAAAAAAAATTACATAGCCAAAGGCCTTTTATTCACACACAAACTTACAATAATCAATTAGTTGTTGTACAAAACTCAACCGCCTTTTTAAAGTAATTTTACTTCCTAGAGGCTCAAGCACGTACACACATAAGTTCTCATGCAAATTGGTATTTACTACGAAATTTGCCGCTTTAGAACCACTTTCGGCAGTACAATTGTTGCCCTCATTTAAAAGCAAGTCGGTCAGTGACTGTTCGTTCATATCCACAGTGAAATTTTTATTACGCACTTAGGTTAAGCGTTAAGCGCCGGCACTTGTCATTTCATGTTTTTGCACAACCCCCATTTCGGCACTGCAACCCCCGCTCCAGTCGAAGGTAGTTGCTTCCGTTATTGCAATAGTCGCACTTAATTTGCAAGCAACACCGGCAGCAGCAGCAGCAATATGTACGTACGTAGTAGTAATTAAAAAAGTTATAAACAAAACAAGAACAAATGTCAACGGGGAAATGTTCATCTTTCAGCGCTCCCATTTAATTCATTCATGCACCGACCCGACCCGCCTATGTGCGGTCGGTCGACTTTTTCCGTTTACTCATCCGCCATTGTGCATTCATTCACCCCTTAAATTGCTGCTGTTTTCTGACACTTGACAGTCGAGAACCGACCGACAAACAGCAGCAGGTAATGCACTCTTACCTAGTTTTCGTATGTGTGTATGTATGTACATACATACATACGTGAACCTACATATTCCCGGAATGCAATCTCAAAGTGTTGCAAAAATAAAGTCATTTGAGTTGTTGCAATAACTTGTCAAGTAGCTTCGTCACTTTATTACATAATTCTCGAAATTTTAATTGCTGATGATTGTTGTTGGCAAAGTGCAATTGCTAATTGTTAATCGTCCGTAATGCACTAATTGCGACTTTATCATCACCATCAAGTGAGTGAGTAAGTTTAGAGTGTTGATTGTTATCTCGGTGTGAAGGATGAAGTTGTGATGTTGATTGTACTCGTAATGCATTCATTCATCAGAACATTCATAATTTGTTTACGGGGGGGCGTTCCATACCAAAACGGACGGGGTTCATACTTCATGTGTTTGATTTGTTTCAAATTTTTAGGCTTGATGCATAAACATAAATAATAAATAAATATGAAATTTGAACTTGATTAATACATTTTTAAAAACTTTACAGCGCAAACACAAAAACAAATCGATTTAATAGTTTTAATAATAAAAAAAATTGAAAAAAATCGCACATAAACTCTTCAAAATTCCCTATGAAAATAAATATTTTAAAATTTTTTTTTTCTAGACAAATTTTTCACATAGTTTCACAAGTTTTTTGAAAAAAAAAATTTTTTGAGAATATGCCATCTCAAGAAAAATTGAAAAAAATCACAATGGCAACTCTGAGTATTGCGCAATATTTAAGTATAGTATTATGGGGTGCACTCTACAATAATTTTAGTTATGAAAATTTTTTTACACCGAGTTGGGTAAAATGAGTAGATACATTACAAACTTACAAATTTTAAAAATTTATTTTTTAATTTTTTTTTAGGATGCAGTTTTGTAGTCCATTAAATTTTAGTGCATTAAAGTGCAAATTTTAAGCGAATGCAAAACCGGCGTTAATTTTTTATTTATTTATTTTTCTTTGTAAACTGTTTTATGCATTTCTTCCACAAGAAAAAAGTGCAAAAAGCCGTCAGCATTAAAAAATATTACAAATCAACGCAATAGGCTGCAAGGCTGTATACTCTAAAAAATTCTAAAAAAAATTTTAAAAATCTATAAATTTGTAATCAACTTCGATGTAAAAAAATTTCATAACTCAAATTATTGTAGAGTGCACCCCATAATACTATACTTAAATATTGCGCAATACTCAGAGCTACCATTTTGATTTGTTTTAATTTTTTTTTTTGAGATGGCATATTTTCAAAAACTATTTTTTTTTTATCAAAAAAGTTGTAGTGAAAAATTTTTCAAGAAAAATTTTTTTATTTTTTCTTTTCATAGAGAATTCTTATGTGTGTATGTGTGATTTTTTTTTTTAATTTTTTCCTCGTCCCGTTCTCGAGATAGTTTGAAAACTATTAAATCGATTTGTTTATGTTTTCGTGCCGTAAAGTTTTCAGAAAGGTATTAATCCAGCTCAAATTTCAAATTTATTTATTATTTATGTTTATGCATCAACCCTAAAAATTAAAAACAAATCAAACACATTAAGTATGAGCCCCGTCCGTTTTGGTATGGAACGCCCCATTCATATGTATATACATACATACATCAGTGGAGATTTTGAAAACCATTTAAACAAGTTAATAGTAAAAATGTATTTTTGAAACAAGCTTTCTAAATATGGCCAGAAAAATGTTAAAGAAGGCCCACCACTGTACTCTTTCGTAAAACTCTCGTATTGTTTTAAATCGAAAGCTTAAATTTCGCCTTTTTTATAATAGATTGAAGGTTTTCATTAATGGTTAAAACTCCAATTTGCATCTTTTCAACCTACTTTTGACCATCAACCTCAAAGCAGGATTCTTCAACCCTCCGATCATTTTTGCTCATACCCCTGTAGAAGAGCTGGCCGAGGCGTCCAAATATCTATTTCATGAGAGCTTAGAGCGCACTTACGAGCGCTGCCTAATGAGCGATTGTGCTTGACGATTTCTATGTCAAATTAAAAAGAGAACCCAAATTAATTATGTTGTCATAGGCGGAAGATATACTTTCAGTGTCTTAGTCGTAGTTACTATACAAGAGCCAAAAATGACTCGGACCACCAAGATACACTCGAAAGGTCAACTGGTATGGCGAGAAATATCGAACCGCTTCAGATGAAAAAGATCCCACCTAAAGGGCCATGCTTAAAAAGCATAAGCTTCTAATATCCATTGATTTAAGGCTGCGATGGTCGAAGAGAGCATTTACTCTGTACGCGTCCATATAAAATGTATAGAAAGCTTGAAAGAGACATCCAAGGCTGCCAAGAGCTTTTGCTCCCCATATTGCTTCTAAGAGCAATGGCAAAGATGGTGTTGGATGGGTTTCTCCTTGTTCTCGCCCATGCAACTTCTGTAGTAGCCGTTTCAGGGTACATCCGGTTTGGCACGAAACAAATATTTGAAAAATAAAAATGCATGTGTGTGCGGAGGTTCTCAGCCATCTAATGTATATCGACGGCATTGACCAACTATTTTGGATTAATATTATCTTCCTGACCGTTTCTAATCATCATTCTTCCCTTGGAGCGAGACATGTCATGAGCATGTTGAAAACAGCGCGGGTGGTGGGATGCAGTCGGTCCAGAAAAGTTGGTCTAAATTTTGAAGCAATCGATATGTGGATACGTGCATTTCATAGTCGCGTTGAGTCTGATGTCAGAGTTACACGCCAACTTTTTTGCAGACAGATCCGTCGTAAGAAAGTGTCGAACGCAGACCAACTTCGTAGTATATATCAGTAGAGAAGACAGTCGTTGCACCTTACCTAGGTTCGAATCGTAACATCCGTTAACGGATCGAAAACCATACGAAAGAAAAGTACGTAATGCGTCAGTCGTATAAGTTGAATGGAATAGAGGGTACGCCGTAATCAAAAAAATTTGACGATTCCAGACCTGCTTTCTAAGCGTTTATCTTTTGTTTTAGTAACATTCCACCAAACTGTTACTCCGTAGAAATGAATTGGTCTTACCTCGCAATCCAGATCCATGCTTCAAACTTCAATCGGGGCTTAATTTATATTCTGAAAGAGAAAGGCCGAAATAGCAACACCGAAAAGGAAGAATGCCCAAAAATTTTAACAGACAAATAGACGGTTTAAGGAAAGTTTCAAGACCAGGGTGATTGTCCTTCTATTATGGAGCGAACACTTTTCCACTCTCTTAATGTCCACCGCCCGACAGACACTCTGCCAAATCTAAAAGAAAGGTGACCCTGGTATGCATATGCGCTGCCTCTTAAACGTCGAATATAAAGCCTTATTGAGTGTATTGTGTTAAAGACTAAAGCCTACCCATCGTCGAAGATTCGATTAGGTCTCATCAGTGTGGCATTGTACCTGATAAATATGCTAAGCCAAATCTTGCAAGATGCCCGCGAGAGGAGAAATGACACACACTATGTCCTTGTGGATTTTAAAGCCGCTTTAGACAGAACGAAAAATAGCCTATACGCAGAGTTATTTGAATTTAGTGTTCCTGCGAGACTAATACTATATACACATAACATACATACATACATACAGTCGCGTAAATGCTTCACTCCTGCAACTATGCGAGTACGCATACACAATCCTACTACTCCATTCATAATCTCTGTCGCCTAAATGTGCATTTTACCAGCACTTCGCAAAGCTATCAAAACACTTTTAAACGCCACACTGAAGTGCGAATGAGCATTTGTGATATGTATGTATGTTGCTCATATCTTAATGTCACTCATAAAACTCACTGATTGCTACTCTTTTCTATGAAATATACTACGCTTTCCTGAAAGTAGCGAAAAACATGCGGGAAATGCGTAAAATCTTTTGCTGCTGCTGCCCCACCACTGTTGCACGACATCTGCTTGCCCCAAGCGTTAAAGCCTGCCGACACTGTATGTAGTAAAATGCGCCATTTAATTCGCTCGTAAAGTTTTTAAACGCCTTCAAATGCAGGCGAGAAAGTCATAGAGTCATCATCCATTCGCAATACAATTAAAAGTGTTGAGGCGCATTAATGTACGCCAGCAGTGCGAATGACTCAATTTTGGAGTGGTTTGAGGGTTGTGGATTGATTTTCACCTCTTACTTGCTTCGGTGAATATTGGATTCTAGTTGAGTTGCACATGAAATCGCATCTAGTGCGCTGACAATTTTGATACGAATTTGAAATTTTTTTTCGGTGACAACTCCTCGTCCATCATCAGCACGATCGACAGACAGTTCGCACATACCAGTAACGCTTCTTATACATAGCTAAGTATCTGTTAGATACAAGGTTTATGATTACGCACGACTCTCAAAAACGTGCGCATGCGTGAACGCATACTATGTACACACATCAAACGCCAAACGATTGATGACGCCACCAATCGAGTTGTTTTTGTATGAACGTACAGGCAGGCAATGTGCATGCCGCACATCGTGACTGCGAGCGTGTGTGGCTTGACTTGAGCCGATTGTTTGGATGGATGGACGGACGGCTAGGTAGATTTGTTGAATGCCCCACAAATCACGCCGTCGCTTCGCCGCTACTCAGCTGGCTGCTGATGTATCACGCCTGGAGATTTATGAGCTCTTTTAAGAATGTGACATGTGACAATGTGCGGTGGTTGTGGAGGGGCGCGGGCGCGAAGACGCAAGCTCATACACACCTTCACTCGATTACACACAACAACAATTTGATTGAAGACTTTCGAAATATTTTTCGGTATTTCCTAAAATCGCATGGCATTTGAAAGCTTAAACTGTGGCTGGCTGTAAACCCGCTCAGCTGAAAGGCACTCGGGCTGATTGTTAGCCTGACGATCACCTTTGGCAGCGATTAGCGCTTTAAACCGCTGCTTAGTTTGGAGAAAAATTACAGCCACACAGAGTCTTAGATTATGGACGATAAATTTCTTTCTATGTAATCAAGGGGAATGTTCATTCAATAAGACAACTTGAGGCGACCAAATATTTATGTGGAATTTTAGATGGGAAACATTTTTTTATTTCCCCTTTAAGATTTTAGAAGCTCACCGCAAAACATCGAAATTGTGTCATTGCTAAATTTTCTTAAATAAATCTATGTTTCTCAATTAATTATAAAATAAAATATGGAACGCCCGCTGAAGCGAATTTTAGTAATAAAATATGCCGGCGCCAGAAACTCAGGCAACTCAGCGCTCGACCAGGTGCCAACTTTTCGTTGAATTATTTAGTAGCGCAATTAGCCGAAAATAGCTTCTGTTGGTGTACTGCGTAGTAGAAAGTTTAAAGACAAAAGAATAGAGGAGAAACCGCTTTGAAGTTGTGGTGCAAAATATATACCCTACACGCAGCCACAGAAGAAACGGCTGTTAAATGGCAAGCAAGTGGCCGTAGTAGGTAAACTAATCTACACAAAAGGAGGGTATATCCATATGTATATTAAAAATAAAGCAAATCGCCACGCTCTTACAAAAATATCATTATTCCATCATCTCCGGCAATTTTAACGCATTTACATGCAAAAGTACATGAAAGATTTTTATCACCTTCGCTTTCGTGGAACGAACTCAAAGAGATCACAAAACAAAAATAAAAAAAAAACCACAAAATGCTTTAACAAAGCTGGAAGGAAGCACGGAAAGTTTAGTGTGCTCAGCTGCAAAATAGCGAATTAACCAGCCGCTGCCCCAAAAACATGCACCAAAATTAATTGGGTGCGTTAAACGTCGGCAAACAGCAGAATTCAAATAAATTTATGACTAATTTTCGAAAACATAAATAAATGTACACATGCACATACACATACATATGTATATACGCATAGATGTTTGCAGCTATTTAGACGTCCAAAGGCAACTCAAAATAACTCTTTGTGATTACGTCTAAAAAAAAAAAACTATGAAGGCCACAAGAAAAAACTCAAAAATTCCATGCATTCGCGCTGAAATAAGGCGGCAATAGTTACTTTTTTTTTAATCATAAGCGACATATTTTTATTTGCTTAATTTTGTTCAAGAAAAACGCCCGGCATTAGCCAATATATCACGCTAAATGTTGGAGAAAAAATTGTTTGAGGTGCGTGTTTGCTTTGCGCGATCTGTCTGCGATCTAATCAGCTCATAAATATAATACTTAGTACGAAATTTTGTTGTACTTTTATTGTACAATATGTATAGCCAATGCTACCGACAAAATTAACAGCCACCGCAGAACAATTTAATCTAGTTTATTGCGTGGCAACTTGGAAGTGTGTTGATGTGGTCGTAAAAATTCCAGTAGGTATGTGCGTGTGTAGTGCTGAAAAACCCTTGCTTTTATTTCGGTAGCTAAATTGATTTCATCATTTATTCGTTAAATTTTAGAAACATGGCTTCTTTAAGCATTAACTGTTTTTTCGCGATAGTAATCTACATTTTTCGGTTACTCCGCAATAAGTTCGGGGAATTTCTTACAAAATCCGTAGAAGTGTGTATATCGTCCCCTCAATATAACAATAGCGTATGTGCTCATACGCCATTATTTTTTTATTGCATATTTAGAATCTCCATCATTGATTCTATGTCTGGTCAAAATTTCGTCAAATTCTACTTCCACAAAGTGGGTCAAAATGTCATTGGAAAAAATGGTGTATAATTTCTTGTTCAAAAATTTAATAGACATCTGATTTGACAAAAACTTTAAACTCGATTTTCCCAAAACCCCAAAAAAATTATACGCTATTGTTATATTGAGGGGACGATATGTAGATAAATATGTATTAGCATATTCATTAATGTCTATAATTGCCAAACATTTACATATGTATGTACCTACATCAAATTTTTTTTTTTTTTGTAAATTTCAAGACCCTACCCCTAATTTTATTCGTTTTTATGAGAAATATTATTGCCTATTCTTATAGATTTTTTAAAGGTCATTTAGAGGTCGCGAGCTGTCGATTTAGGTCAGAAAATACGATCATGTAGATATATGAGTTTTTGAATGACCATTTTTTATTCGATTTCAAAGATCGAGTATGATCTGAGAAGAGGATATATAGGCCTTTAAAATGGTATATAATAATTACCGATCTGACCTTGTAGTAGATATGACAGTAGAGTTAAATAAATAAAGGGTGACAGATTGGTTCAAAATTCATATAAAGTAGGCTTCCCCTCCAAAGTCCTAGAATGTATCACTTGTCAAGACATCAACTCAGTCAGCTCGATTTATTCGCATCGGGACTACAGATAAGTAAATATCGTGGTACATTTCAATAAGGTGCACGTTATTATGGCTACTTCCTGCAGGTATTCTTTGGGAAGATACCAGGGTTGGAAATATGCAGAATCTCTGATTCCGTGACTAAAGAGGTGTGCTTTGGCAGAAAGTTCCAAGTGATAATCCCCGATCCCGAAGATTGTGCAAATAGGCTCCCTGCACTTGATTCCAGATATGTACCCTGGTACACAAACAGTTCAAGAGTGGGAGACAACCTTGCACCAAACTTGCAATACCCACGGTAAAATGGCCCACAGTGTTTCACGCTGAAGTAAGTAGTCACAGTCTTAAACTGCGCAAAATAAAACCTTGAAAAATGATTGAAGAGCGCTTTTCTGGTTATCGTTTCAAACAGCCAAGCAGCCATCCGGGTCCTTTCAAACAGGACTTTGAAATCCCAGCTGGTTAAAGACTGCTTTGGCACGCTATAAATTTTGGCAGCCAAAAACACGGTAACATTGTGCTGGATACCAGGCCTTTGTGGAATCGAAGGCAATGAGGTCACCGACGAGTTGGCAGTTGCCTTTTTGGCAACTGAACCATTCTGTGGTCTCAGTTTGTTCCATTCGAGCGCCATAATTACTGAGTTGGTACACTCTCAACGCAGTAAGTACTGGGGAGCGGTGGGGGTTTAGTGCATCTCACAGCTTTGCTGTAAGCTCTCAGTAAATCAGCGGTGTCTTGGTCTTAGTAGGAGTATACAAATTATTTTGCGAAGACGCTGAATTCGGGTGCCTGTTTATTGCTTCTTGACCTGAATAAGTGTTCGCTTTGTTCACTGATATTGCACAAGGCTTTTCACAGGACCAGACTCTTCGAGCTATGATGCTTGCTTTGGAGGTGCTTGAATATTTATTTGATTGCATTTTTCTTTCTATACCAGCGCTACCCAAGTCACTATAGATTTATTAAGTAGAAAATAGAAATCATGTTTCCCAAGCAATTAAGCGAAGGTTCTACTATTGCATATATCCATGTCCGTATGTATATGCAATTCCGCTTACATTGCCTTACATGTTCATATTTTCTTGCAATTTCACTCAATTTAACACTGCTGTCTATTAGATCCGCTAAAGCCATAACTCTTCTGCGCCTATCTATGATCCTGTCTAACAGCATGAAGACAAGAAATTAGGGTCAACTTTGGTGTGCGTGTACGCCGAATAGAGAGGTGCTGAACCCGAACCCGAACCCGAACCCGAACAGACGCCTAATCAACAAAAACAACAACAATACAAACGCCACCACCAACAACACCATTTCCTACAACAACACAATGACAGCGATGACAGACAACGACCAGAGGAACACACTTGCATAGGAAACAGTAAAAAAACGAGCAGCAAGAAGAAGAAAAATGATCAGCGCCAGCAGCAGAGGGCAAAAAGAAATGGCGAAATGTTCATAAATTATTTCTAGCGCATTCATAACATTTAGGTACGACAAATGTATGCAGAAAATAATGGTGTTAAGCAGCCTTCAACACCTCATTGGGAGCGGCGTGTCCCATCCGGTCGCGGCGTGTAGACGTCATGCAGCAGTCTGCCCATAAGTGGACGTACATACAAATGTGGCAGCCAAAGCGGCAAGGGCAGCGGTGGCGGTTGCGCTTGCTGGCGCTGCTGCAATGCTGCGATTTTCATCGAACATTTAGACAAAAACCAAAAAAAAAAACAACGCGAAAAAAGGGGAAACAAAAGACAAGTGAAGTGAAGTTAGAGCTTTGCTTGAACGGCTGCTGCCAGCAACCACAAGCGAACAACACAAGATCAGATCGAACATCAAAATAAATCAACGCAAAATTAACTTGACTTATGCGCAGTCATATTCTTAGCGGGATATCGAATTGCCAACTGAACGCGCTACACAAACGCGCACTCTCACACACATTCTCAGCCACATACACCTACCACCTCAACGAAATCGGAGTTGCAGATGGAGTTGGAGTGGTAGTTAGCAGCTTTGGTCAACTGAGGTCTGCTGCCGGTGCACGTCATTGGGTAACGAGCCAAAACAGATAATACGCTGTAGCAGCGGTGGCACACAGCTTGGTAGAAGACAGCAGCAGCAACCAGCTCTGGCAGCTGAGTTTTCAGGATGCACAGGAGGGTGTGGGCAACGCAATTGAAGCAAACAGATCAGTACACAGTCAGGCGGATGTTTGGACAGTAGGATGTCATGGCCAGGCCAGCCATATGCAGGCGATCGGCCGCCGCCGAGCATCCAACGCACAGCAAAACAGCAAAAGCTCATCAAGTGCATGCAAATCGCAAGCTGTGATCACCAGCCAACAGCCGACAGCCAGCAGCCAGTCAGCCAGTCAACCGGGCTGTCACAGCGGCACACAGATTTACTAAACATACATACGTGTAGGTATATATGTGTACCCGGCGAGCGAACAGACAGCGCCCAACGGAGGGGGTTACAGGCAAAAATCAGAATTTGAATCTTGAAAGCCTAAAACCAGCAAATGCTGCCTACAAAACGACAACACCAATTGATTAAAAATTTTAATTATGGTGCAAGAGGCATTGCTTGGACCTCAACAGAGCGCCAACTGCGCCGGTAGTTGGTGCAGCGGCGGAGTGGCATGCGAAGGGAGCGAAATGTTTTCATGTTTGTTGACGTTTGTGTTTTGAATTCATATTTATTTTATATGGTTTTTTTTTGGGCTTTTTTTGTTTTTTTTTTTTTTTTTTGTTAGTGTGCACACGCCCACCTGAACAAAAGTCTCAGAAAATGAAGACAGCGAACATGATTTATGAATCTGGAGAATCATGTTTGGCATAGATATGTGCGTTCGAGTCATCTGCGAATGATACTCATAAATACGCTCATTGATGGCAGAAGGCACCAGAAAGAAAAGAAGTTGTTGTGGAAGCTATTGGCTGCTTTCTAAAATTTTCTATTAGAAGCAAAAAGGGCTGCGGCGCGACAGGCACACACACATGAATTTAGGTACTAAATGCGCTGCGAGTAGACATCAATCAAAGCACTTCTCTTGTAACAAAATTTTGATGTTGCTTCCCCCCTTTACTAAAGATTACTATTTAGGTACCGCAAGGCATACAGTACAGTTTTTTTTTTTTTTGATGTTTTACCCCATAAAAATTCCACATAAACTTACACTAATATTTCACGCTTATAACTAATTTAAAAACACAGACACAACAAGCTGTCAACCGCAATTATCTCACCCAAATATTTCACTGAATTTTATGTCATAATTTAATTTACATTAGACTGCGAGGGGAATTTATAAATACATAGGTTGATATCTACATAGATATGCGTGAAATGTGAAAAATTTTAAGTTTAAAGTTGTGGATAGGTGCAAGGCTAGAAAAAAAATTTTTCTTCAAGCAAAAGCGGCGCGATCAATTTCGATTGTACATCACAGCTGCTCAAGGTTTTCTGGCTTTCTAAATTCCCTACCACATGTACTACGAAATCCAGTGCTCGAGCATGGAAAACTCACACTGATGCACTTTCACTCAAAGATCGCTAGTGATCCGTTGCTGTCATTTGCCTTTGCTGATTCTTCACTCACATTCGCTCTCGCCATAAAAATTGGTCGTCAAATGTCAATGCATTACAGGAAAACACAATGACCGCCCTAGCCACATATGTATGTATGTATGTAGCCTCCTTGTGGCGCCTCGAACACTACCAAACAATAGGAACAGACATAGATAGATAAAATTGTAGGAGCGCAATAAAAATCATTGACACCACCACTAGTTGACTTCGAGGCTATTCCTTATAAATAGATCTTCATTGATAATTCCACTCATTTCGTTAGGCAAGTGTTCGACTTACAGCCGGCTAAGGGTTGATGCGCTTACCACACTGCATTGTTGTTACAGGGTTACAGAGAAAGTGGCGTGCCACATAAGTGGAGGGCGTGTATGTATATATATACGTATATGTATGAGTATTTTTACATCTGCGCATACCATCGATTGGTAATCAAGTTGTTCTTTTACATTAATGTCTTCAACATGTCACATCAAATGTCAAATAGTCTGAAATAAATGAGGCTTTTAGGCGATAAACAATTGAGAGAGATGAATTTGATGGACTAAGTTGACAGACGTACACGCACGCATGCAACTACGTACATATTTCTTGAATGCTATGCAAGCAAAAGTTGTGATGGGAAAAGAAATTAGGCTGTTGTTAATTTTTAATATGTTGTACTTCTATAAAATAAAAAGTGTTTTCAGTAGCAAAACTTAGACAGCAGTGGGTGGCAGAAAATTGTGTGAATTTATGCATTCGAATAAAAACTGGAACGCGACATTTTATTTAAGGTTTATTATTTTCTTATGAAAGTATAGCTAATTATTTAACAAACACCATATATGTACATAAATTTCCAAATTTCAGACTTTGTGCAAAAATTAAAAAAATTATGCAAAATTTCACCACAATTTTTAAGTTTTTAATGAGCATCTTTCGAAAAAATTTTTGGTAGGCAGTTTTGTAGCTCATTAAATTTTATTTTAGCGAAGTAGATTTTGGGCAATTTTTTTTTTTACGATGTTACGCATTTTTCCCATAAAAAGTATGTTCGACAATGTTCGACCTCTTAGTCTTTTTATACAGCACTACAACCACTTGTCAGTTTGGGTCGGAGCCAAGCCCTCCCGAATTCATGCGTACCCTTCTTCTCGATGTCCACCCATGGCAGCCCAATCGAGGGACTTGCTATGCTATGAGCACAATAGCCCTTTCATCTTCTTCGATATTTGTTGCCCACGCGAACAGGGCCATAGATTTTAGGTTAGGTTAGATTTAAATGGTCAAAAGAGAGTGGCTCCCCCTACACCTAAGCAAAGGGCAGACCCATTTTAATGCCATATGCAATCTTCGTTTCCCTATGATGTTGCAAGGCTTACTCCGTATCACATCATTTCGATAATATAATGAACTTTGATAATGTTCTTATGTTGATTTTCTCTATATCCACAAGGTCTTGTACAGAGAGTCTTGCGAGCGACTGTAGTCGTCTGCTGCCTGTTGGATATTTGACGAGATGTAGAGAACAGATACCTCGGTCCGTTTTAGCCCTAAGAATATATACGGGCGTACAAATGTTCGTTTGAAAACCACCAAAGCTTCCCTATGGCATCGTCCACTCTTTCGCTCCATATGAAAGAGCTTCCCAATCTTATTAGAAAAGCCGCACGGTACTGAATCGTTTTGTCCAAAACCTCGAATACCGTCAAGCGTCTTTCCCAATTTTGATGGAGCTAAAAGCTGTTCACTATTTTCTACATTGAGTCGAAGAAGCAGCTTCTATTCGTACTATGAAAAGCCACCTTAAAACAGACAAAAATATGGTACGTGCCGATTTGCTTATCTAGGGATTCCTACAGGATTTGTCACGCTGTGAGTATAATCACGACCGTCTCTTCGCCTACGAATTTAAGCGGCACATCAGGTATATCGTCTGCTCCTGAGGGTTAATTATTCTTAAGCCTCAGGATTTCTTGTCTCTGTCTGGTGCAGTCACATTAGTTCCAACCCTATACATTTATTTGCCTTCTTCTTCGACAAATGTGCCACTTTTTATCATTCAAGAGCGTTGGGGATTGTTTGTTAAATATTTCAAGTATGTATACTCGGTACGCCTGTTATCAGATTCCTCTGTTTGTCTTTACAGGAACCAGCCTCGGTCTTGAAAGCGTTTAGCTACTTTTTTATTTTATGACGGAACTTGCGGGTCTCATTGCTAGTTACTAGCATCTCAAGCTATTCGCACTCACGCCTTTCTGATTCTCGTTTCTTTTTTCTCAATAGATGTCTCTCCTCCCTCTTCTCCGAGTTTCACTCAACCCGGAGTACGAATTTTTGTCGCACTCCCTGGCATACTTTATTCATTGCACATAGGCACATGCGGACGTAATCAATTTAGTTCTTAGTTCTTTAGACACTCAAATGGCTTTATCGATGTTTCGCCGCTGGTGTCTTGTACTACCAACTTCCACGTTCCATGCCGCGGATAGGTCGATCTTTCTCTCTTCTTAGTCCAAAACGTGCTCGTGGAGTCTAAAGCTGCCGACAGAAAAACTTAAACTCCGCCGTCGTAGTCGCCAAACGCGTAGGTTAAATCGTGACTAGGCAGTTCTAATACGGTTTCCTCGAGAATTTATATGACTCTTTGGTATCATCGTTAGTTTTCTCCATTGGGGCATGCGCACAAATTAGGGATATATTTTTGAATAAACACCTATTGCAATTGGATTAGAGGCACCTTTGTTGTAATAGGTAAATTACGGGCAGGATTCATCCACATGAGGGCAGGTCAACTTCCGACCTTGTTTTTCTTTGGTAATGATTTTTACGTGGCTGGCCTCAATTCCAGTGGAAAATTCAATCAGAATGCTTAAACAGAAGAAGGGCCATACTCAAGGTATATCCACTCTATTTACTGTTCCTAAAATTACGAAACTTTAATAGGGTTTATGTACAGTCCCGAGAGAAATTTCGGATCTAAGCTGAATAATTTAATTTATTTCAATCATTAGCCAAAATCAAACAAAGCCACATTGGCTCTGGATATGCAGACACTTTTGTAAACTTAACCAAAAAAAATCGTTCATATTCCTTAAAATATCACCGATTGTCCAACTATTTATGACAAACAATTTGTCATGTCTTTGAAACGATATTTTCTGGAAAAATATCAAAACACTTCACACTAATTGCATTTAAAAAAAAAATAAAATAACCAAATTTCGTAGATATCAAAATTCAAGTGAAAAACGAAAAAGAATTTCCAATCCATTAACAATTGTTAAGTGCTTGTTGCAGCGCCTTAATCAATTGTGACAAATATCAGACGAATGGCTACCACTAATCCTTTTCTTCTAATGTCACAAAATTGGTTAAATAGACCCGCTGCGACGACTGGCAATATATATACATACATAAGTATGAACAACACTAACAAAAAACATACACACATACACATGTAGCCGCGCGCACTCCCATATAATTAATTGAAACACATTAATAAAAAAGAAATGAGGAAAAAGGGCGAAAAAGTCAAACAGCGAAACTCTGAGTTGAACATGAAAAACACTTCAGACGAAATGAGCGATACGGCGAAAAAAAAGTCAACGTGAAAGGCCTAACTTAAACATAGCAAATAAAAAAAAAAAAATATTAAAAAAAAAAACAGTTGCGCCAAGGTATCGCTTTCTTTTTCTGTTATTAATGACGGTAATTTTTTCAATGATCATCAGGTGAAGTCATAGCGCTGCAAAAGAGCCACCGCTTGAGTTGATGAATGATAGCTAGCGGTCTCGTGTGTGTGCGATGGTATACGCGGTTGGGCGAAGAGTTCGCGGTGGCTTGTATGCGTATAAAAAGCACTTAAAGGAGCTGCAAAGATCTCAACGATCAACGAACCGCCACCGCCACTGCCACCGCCGTCGCAGCCGATGCTACACAATAGTCAGCGAAATGTGTGATATGAGGTGAATACTTATGACCACTGTGTGACTCCTGTCGCTCCTGCCTACGGACAGCCCGTGAGAGTGCCACTCTACGGTTATGCATTCATTGATGCAGCCGCTGTCGTTGCTGCGATAGTGGTCTTCCCATCCTGCAGCCTTTCTTTCTTTTCTACCTGTCTGCTTGCCTGATTTTCTCGCGATGATGATTATGATTGCTGTGAGCCCATATAAGCCCATTGAGTTAAGATCCCGACAATGTGATAAGTTGTGTCATCATTTTTTTCCCAACAGCTTATCCCCGCACACACGGTTAGTTACATATATACAAGTACTCGGTCAGCAGCCGTCCATCCTTGGCTGCCTTCTTAAGTGTCCGCTGGCTATCGCTTTGGTTTTGGTAAGTATGTCCCTACGCAACTGACTGGCTGCTGCTGCTGGAGTTTTCTCAGGAATACAATTTCGGTTTTGTATTTTTTTTTTTTTTTTGATCTGCTTGAGTTGTATTACCTGCGGACGCGATCTTCCAAGCAAAGATGACTTTTTTTTTTTTGCCCTCACGCTCCATATGCATTCACAAAAAAGGCTAAAACTGATTAGTTGTCATTTTTCAACTGTCATAAGCAGCAGCTACTGGTTTTCCAATGAATCTTGACGAATTCTGTGCCTCTTCTTGAGGCTGTTGTATTCCAGTGGCTTTCGGTGGCCAAGTTGCCACTTAAATGAATGCGTTTTTAATTTTTATTGTTTGCTTTTGTGGCGTTTAATGGGTTATTTGCGCTGTTGGACGCTTGCCCATTCAACCAACCAACCAACCAACGCCTGGGCTGGCTGTCCATATCTCTCTGTTTGTCCGTCCGCAGTCGACAATGATTTACTGTCTTGGCTACTATTAATATTGCACATACTCGTAAATAGTAAATAAAAAAGATGCCATCCACTTCATCCGCGCTCTATTACTCCGTCAATGAGTTTGGTCACATCTATTAATGATATTTAGTTCACAGCGAACATTGCTCGCTAGCTCGATCTGTACACATACATACATATAGTGCATACATACATACATACATATGTACAGACACTTCATTTAAAGCATCTATCTATCTTCGGCTATTTATCTCCACTTCTCAGCATTGTTAAAAATTTGATCCGCGTGGAACTCCCATGAATCTCTCACACGCCTGCTGTGCTCGCAGTGTTTATTTACCCTACTGTCTTTCGTGCCCCAAACTAGTAGAAAAATCGAAGCGATTAATTTTTCACTTTTAACTTCTTTGCTTTGGACATTCATATAATAGCATAATAATTTGATATAAAACGCTCTAATCTGACTACTCCTGCTTTACCAAACCGCATTAAAATCTCGCTTAAATTGTTGGTGGGCGCCTGGTTTTGACGATTTTTAGCCTTCCTGGTATTTTTTTGTGATTTTTTATTTTTTTGATTAGGGTGATTTTTTTTTGCTGCTTTTCTCTGAATTGTTATTTTTCTTAAAATTTCTTGCGTTAATAAATAGCTTTGCGGTTTGGCTTGTCCATAGTAATTATCATAATTGAAATATGTAGTCACTTAATAACATTAATGAGTGTGGCTTAAGCGTTTTAGTTTTATGTAAATAGGCAAATGTTATTGTTCATTCAAAATTGAAATCAAAGAAAAAACCTTATATATTTATTTTTAGGAAAATGGAAAGGCAACAATGTCTAAGTGGTAGAACTTACTGCTGCTGTTTCGGAGATTACCACCTCTACTCATCAGATTTGTTTCAAGGGTTCAGTGGGAATGGAATCCACTTCACTCGCACCTTGCATCCAAAAACAGTTTGTTGAAGCATTTTAATGATATATTAAACAGTTCTTTTGATGCTTTTCAAAAACCTTTGGTTTTGTGCAGGGACCGAAAATAATAGTAATACCTTCTTTAAAGCTTTCTATATATAGTATTAGATAGGATAACTTTTAGGAGCCTAGACGCACGAGCGAGCTTTCCGACAAGACAACTCCCTCAAAGTAATTTTAAAAGGCCAGTAACCCAATTGGGGACACAGTTAGCCATTGTAGAGGTGTTGTTCTTTGTGATAAGATAAGTCGTGATTTTGAAAGGTAATAATTAATCAGTCCGTGTAACGCCGCGAGCCAATCACGTAATTACAGAGCAAGGTTATGTAAATCATCGAGGGTCCATCAAGGTTGGTTAAAAGGTGCGAGCCCCAATGAAGTATTGGCCAGGTATCTTAGCCAGGCGAAAACTGGATAGCCTAGTAGAAAATATATAGACTTGNTTTAAAATTCTTGACGTTTCCAAACAATTTAATTTTTAAATTTACTCACAAACTCACACACACATTTTCATTTTCAATCTCAAGCAACAACAATTTCGAACAATTTCAATTTTTTATTTTCACTTTTATATGATTTTAAAATGTTGGCAAACTTCAAAAAAAAATCATGGCCGACAAATTGAGAGAACGGTTCTACCTTGGTATGTTTTTATCATGCTTGTTTCCACCTCACCATTCTGCAGGCAACAGCGGCGCTAAATTACACTTGGAAGTTAGCCGAATTTTTCGTACTGAAAATCTCGAAATAGAATCAGGGGAGAATAGACATGGTGAAATTATATCAGGTGTAATAATAAAACCGATGTTTCGCTTTATTTTCTTAGTTTTCTTGACATTCGGCTATCTTGTAGAAATTTTTTCAAGCAAATTTTCAAATAATGCCATGTTCTGACCGACAACGAAAAACTTTGAAAACGAGTTTTTGGATTGTGGGCTGAAGGCTGTTCACACCGGCTGTTTTGCTACACAAAAACAAAATCAAAATGCTTTTCCCTCATTTTCTTTGCATTAGCAACCTCTTACTTTCATTCTTATTTTACTTTGGCCAGCCAGTTAACAATAAATCCGAAATGGCACATTAAAGATGATAAAATATGACTTCCACTTCGACAAATAATAAAGTATCGCAACTGTAAGTGATTACACCAGATATAGAGAGAATATTTATTTTTAAAACGTCAGATCGAAGAACTTGGAGAAAAGTAATTCGCATTTTCGAAAACATAGTTTTGTCTCGCACTGCCCTAAGAGATTCTTTTTATGGCCAAATTCCATCCCTGATGGAAGACTGTAAAAGAAGACCAAAATAAACAGCTGTTTGGTATTTGCATATAACATACCCAGCAGGGTCGCATGAAATATTCATTCAATTAGCACTCAATTAAACACTAATGGAGCAATTAAGAATTGAAATTTTGTATAATGAATCGAGCTCAAAAGCTTGGTTAATTGCTCGATTACAAGCGTGTCTGGGCATATTTTTAAGGATTAATTTAATGTCTGACGCAGCTACTGAGTAACTGAAGTAACGTAGGGTAGCATGAAAAAAGTTGTCAAAATTCTAAATACTTAACTTAACTTAATAACAATTTTTATTTTTTTAATTCTGTACGGATTACAGAAGGATCCGGACCATATCCGGGTTAACGAAGTTTTGCTGTATTTGTACTCCAGGATACTTCGATCACTGAATGTAATCCTCATGGTCTTGGTCGGCTGCCTCGTCAAGAAAGTCAACTCCCCACCTCGAAACTAATTTCTATTTATTAAAGGCATAGTAGATCACAATCGAGTTAAGAATTTATCAGCGAGAGTCGGAAGCCCGCGGATTATAATTGAGTTTTGATTGGGAAGAATTTTTCGCGATGAAGTTTTTTTTTTTTTGATAAGTTTTCAGGGACCAATTATATCCTTATGTGTCATGTTCGATCCACAGGATTTAACAGTGCAAGGATAAGTCATATTCTTAAATTTGTAAGTTGACTCTTCGTACCTTAAGACAGGTTGGCTTAGGTTGTTGTGGCACAGCCTGCTTCTGAGTCAGACATCAATTAGATTGTCCATTGTGTTACCACATTACACAGGTGTCTTAAATGGCGACAAAGATATTCTGTGTTAGAAACTAAGAGAAGCGCTGGGTGCTCACAACAAAGTTCCGCTGGCAGCTTATGTCCACTCCGGAGAGCTTTTCAGGAGCTTTTTCGTACCTTAAGACAGTTGAATCAAGAAAATTTTCTCATGTAGTATATGATTTCTTTATTTAATTTGAATTATTAGAATACTTAGAAATAAATTAATTTTAGTTAATTACGCAATTCAACAAAATCTTGGCTTATCTAGTTTACAAATTTTTTTTTAAATTTCATTATTTTTCTAAAGTTTACTTCTTTATTTACATTCGCTTGCAAGTCTGGCGTTTAGGAATTTTTTGTTGTTTTTATTTACATTTCATTAGTAATATTTAGTTATCACAGATTACAATTTTTTCGCTTAGTAAATATTGCATTTTATATATTTGTATGTACGTATGTTAATATGTATATGCATATGTGCTACATACATACATATATTAAATTAAGAAATCCTATAGCATATTTACTCTTTTGTTATTTTACTTCTTTTTATACTATGTATGTAAGTATGTACGCGATTTTGTTTTTTTGGTTTTCGAATTCGAATAATTGTAGTAATTTTAGTTGCAAATAATTTGCTGAATTAATTTGCTAATAATGAAAGTGTAATATATATGTATCTTTATATTTATTTATGTATGTATGTACACATAATGATAATGTTTGTTATAATTATATTACTTGTTATTTGTTAATAGTTGTTGTTGTTGTTGCCCAATGTTTATATTATTACACAAGTTACACAAACAACAAATTAATGGATTGATGTCTTAATTAATAATTTCGTTTTTGTTGTAGACTTGTTAAGGTGTGCAGCTAAATATGTATGTGTATGTGTGTGTAGACATGTTTGTACATTAGGATGGTCCAAAAATTTATGTGAAAAGGTTAAGACGGAATTTGTTTGTGCTCTCACCCCCTAGTATGGTTCTATATCGAAAAAATATACCTCCATTTTTTTTAATTTGGAATTAAAAAAAATATTTAGAGGTCACTCACTCAAAGCGCTCAAAGTTTTCCATGTATTTTACATGGGGGGAAATATAACTTTCGTAGAAATCTTGAAAATCAATATTTTGCGATCGGAAACCCCAATTTCTCTTGAGCGGATTCCCGTTAATAATGCCTAATTGTTTACTTAACGATTTTTTTTATAATAACTATATTTTTTTAAGGTCCGCCAAAAGCACCAGAAAATGCATTGGGGGACCAATAAAACATCGTTAGTATTAAAAATGGTTAAATAGAAACCTGGGTATTATTATTGAAGAGAACCTGAGTTTTCCGATCGGAAAATATTGATTTTCAAAAAAGCTATACCATATCTACGATAGTTGTTTCTACCCCCATATAAAATACATGGAAAACTCTAAAAAAAAATTTTATTAAAAGAAAACAAATAGGGGTATCTATATTTTTCTCGATATAGAACAATCCTGGGGGATGGGAGCAAAAAAATTCCGACATTACATTTTTTTGTTTGACCACCCTAATGCACATATGTATGTGTGTACTCTACGCGGCGTGTTATGTTTGACATTGCAATTATAGATGCGAAAACAAATTTTAACTATGCGCGCATCAACTTACGTACGTAAATACGTGCGGTACAAAGTTGTTGTTGCGCGCATAAATGGGCAAGTGAATTTGCTATTTGCTACGTGTTAGTTGGTGCTTTAGTGAGCACTTATTATAATTATATTTTAATAAAATTTTTATTACTGTTATTTTTTGCTGGTTCTCGTAATTTCTGTGCCATAATGATTTGCTTGGCGGTTTTGTATGTATGTACGTATTACTTATCGGTGCGAATGGTGAAGGTAATGGTGTGTAATTCGAACGTGGTGCCTATAAATCTGCTGCTATTATCGCTTTTTAAGTTTTTTTTTTCTTCATACACATATGCGTACGTACGTATGTATCTATGTTTGTATTGCAAATATAAAAAGTAGTGCATTCGAGCTTCTGCACTGCACACACTAACACACACACAAGGCGCGCACGCGTTGTGCGCATGCGCGCGTTTATTTTTAGCTCTTTTTAATTACAATATTTTTATTATGTGTTTTTAATCTTAATTTATAATTTTTACAAGCAGTTTTATCAAGCTTTAATTGCTATTTTTACAACACCTTGGCTGTTGCTGCTGTGTTGCTGATAGAGTTGAACTTGGTTGTTGTTGCTGTTGTCGCTGTCGCTGTCGCTGCTACCGTGTAAAGTCATTAAACCTTCTGCATGACTAATGGCATATGCGTATGCGCTTTAACTCGCACGCTTATTATTATAAGCGCACTACTAATTGTACGAAAAAAAACAACAACAAATAGCCAGCAATTTTCCACAACCACCCTCTTCGCACTCGCAAAGAGTTCCTGCCTTGAGTCTTCAGTTTTGCGTATTTTAAATTTTTCTTTTTTTTATTTCGATTTCATCGCGCGCGTGTTGTATTACGCAGACGACGCGCGCGCGCGCTCGCGCTCACGACCTTTTTGCGCGCTTGCTAAATGCAATAAAAACTTTTTATTGCCGCTTACTCGAATTACACTTTTATTGCCAAATAATTAGCGCGATTAACTTGCGCGCGTCGGCAGCCACTTGGGCCGCTTGCGGTTAAGCGGCATAAATTTTTTACATCAAACTTTAATTGAAAACTAGCGCAGCTTGCTTCCGCTGTCAGTTGGCTCGCCGTCAGCTATGAACTTTTAATGTTTATTGCGCTTGCTGCCTACTTTTGCGTTGCACATGTCCCGTTGCGCGCGCGTGTTGATTAAAAACGTTGTAATAATCATTAAGCCGCAATGCTAATCGATCAAATTTCTCACTCTGCCTCTACTCAACCCTCAGCGCGCGCCGCCGCCAATGCATAGTTAACACCGATACCCACTCCATTGCCGCCGTATGCCGCATGGTTTCCACCGTGAGCATTGTTACTGCCGACGCCACTGCTGTAGCACATGCCCGGCGCGCTGCTCGTCGGCGTCCCCATCAATGTGCCGCGCGCAAGCTGATTCAACACAATGCCGCCATTGCTGTTCGCCAATTTCATGTTGGGCGGCGTCTGCGGCGGTGTATCCGGCTGTATCTCGGCGAAACCCAAACGTTGCTGCTGCTGTTGTTGCTGTTGCAGCTGATGATACTGGTGCGCTGTCAAAAGTGGCGGACCCTGCGTCATCGAGGGTGGCGTGGAGGCGCTGCCATTACTGCTGCCACTGCCAGTACTGCCGTTGTGGTTGCTGTTGTTGCTGCCAGTGCTGCTGATACTGAGATTGAGGAAACTGCCGTTGCTGTTGTTGTGGCTGCTGCTGGAACTGAGACTGTTGCTGCCAGCCGATGCCGATGCTGCTGCCGCGTACGCCGTAGGTATGCGCGAATAGGGCAATGCGCCGACGTAGCCGCTCATCATATTCAGCGATGTCGAATTGTTGTTGTTGTTGCTGCTGCTGCTGTTGTGCGCTGGCTGCATGTTGCTGCTGTTGCTGTGGCTGTTGAGTATATTGTGTGGATTGAGTTGACTGATTTGTTGCAAGTGCGGCGGCATCTGCTGGTAATACTGTTGTCGACTTTGCATCAGCGCTTGCTGTTGCTGCTGTTGTTGTTGTTGTTGCTGTTGATATGTGCTCATTTGCATTGACGACGCCGGCGGCGGCAGTGTGGGTGGCGGTGCTGGCAGTAGCGGCGGTGGTGTCTTGCAGCCGACTGTGTCTGCCAAACTCCAGATCTTGGGTTTGCTCGCCGGGAGCGGTATACCACAGTCCGCCGCACGCAGCAGGTTTTTTGATGCATTGTACTCATCGGCTGCGCTCATGTGGCTGGGTGGGCCGTACGCCATGCCAGCCACGTGCTGTTGCTGCTGCTGCTGCTGCTGCTGCTGCTGCTGCTGGTGTTGCTGGTAGTAGGCTGAGGTGTGTTGCTGCTGGTAGGGATGGTAGCTGGGATGCTGGCCGTAGGGCGAGCTGTACACGCCGCCACCCATGCTGCGTAGGGAGGGTATCTCGCCATACTTTGGTTCATCTAAGGAGCAGCCATCTGCTTTGTCTTCTTTGGCGAGCATTTCAGATTTGACAATAGGATCATCTGCAAGAAAGAGCGAGAGAGAGAAGCACAAAATAAATAAGTTTCAAATTTATTTATTTTCGATTTGTTTGCAAATTGAAAACGGAAATCTTGTGCGATTGCCAGCTTTCCACGACAAAATGTATCTCAATTACTTAGAACCTTACAGCTTCATCAAACCCGAATGTCTAAGTAGCCCCGGTTATTTGTGCAACGTTTTGCTATCCCTGCCTTCAGCCCACATTTTCGTAGGCGTTGAAGCGTGGAACGCCCTTTCGTGGCCAGATTTCAACTACAAAATGTTTGCGCTTCCGCCGCTTTCTACCCACTTCTCTGATTTGGCAAGCATTTTTTTTTTCTTCAGTCGTGTCTTGAAGTTAACTTAATTTGGGAAAGTCAAAAACTTCATCAAGGCCACTTAAAGGCGTTGTTGCACTGCCCACTCCACGACCTTCAGTCAACGGCAGCCAGATGCCAGCAACTTCCGCTTGGCGACGAGTCAAATAGTCTACATATCTACAACACATGCCAGTACCGCATATAAAACACAGCAACAACTAGTGTACTGGTAACAAAAATATTAAAGCTTTATAGTAGATAATATGTAACAGCTGCCGTTTTATGGGCAGCAAGGCCACAAAAGGGGACGTGAAACGTCGCGCCACATAAATATCACTTAAAGTGAACGCGCCGCCAAAAAAAAAAGCCAACCCCAGTGGAAGTAATGGTCGATTTTCCAAACGTTTTGTTGCGTTTTGAATAGAACGAGCGGTGATTTGGCAAGTGCGCCTTTACATATGTACATATGTATGAGTGTAGCCCACAGTGCGTCAGGGGTGGTTCGAAAAACAGTCACAAAGTTTATTGCGAAAGTTCAATTTGTGCATTAATTCGCATTCGATAGTTCACTTTAAAAAACGGCGCTCTAAGCACCGCCTTTCATAGAAAGTTCTAAAAAATTTTCATTGGCAAAAATTCTTCGAATAAACCCCCTACCTTGTTGTCGTATCGCTAAGACCTTAAAAGAATTTTGGTATCCGTTATAGGAGTTCAAAAGGATTAGATTTTCATTAGCTCTGACATGCGGAGATATTTATTGATTGTTTTTTTCGTCTCGAGCAAGTTTTATTTCAAACCTTTACACACTTCGTCTATAATTTCTCTAATCTCTTGATATCCTTCTACAATACGCATCTTCGTGACCCTTAAAATAGGTTTTTGTTTGAACCCTTTCCGAAGAGTCATTTCATTAGGTTTCGAGACTGCTACCATAACCTAGGAATCCAGAGAATGGAACAGCTATTCAAAGCGGTGTTAATTGTTTTTATATTTTACGGGTAATCTGTGTGTATTCTATAAACCATATTTGGCGGCGGCGGCAATTAACCAGGAAAACGGGGAAGAGCTCCTATGTAACAATCATCCATCATTAGGCCTTTACACTACTGCGCGGTCGGAAATTCTCTATACAAAGCCCTGATTCCGTCTAGCGCCTAGCTGGCTAGATTTCCGTAACTGAGATTTTCTCGACAGTGACAAAACAGGTTCCGACATGGAAATCCCTTCTACAGATAACCTACTCCGGCGCTTAATAGATTTTCTTCACAAAGTTCTCATCCACTAGAATCTGTGCAAGCTCTAGCATACCAAAATTAATCAGAGATAATTACTTCTGGCGCTGAATAGATTATCTCAACAACGGTTATCTCTCGTCGTGCCGTACTGGCACTACCACGCAATATCTTGACTTGGATAAGTAGATTTTTTGTAGTACGTATACGGTGGCAGCGCCTGGGAATTATATGTATGTCCTGCTATCAGGGTATTGGGTATTTTCTCCGAAGCTAAACTATCTAAAGTTTAGACTGGCTTTAGCTTACAATAGCTCATCAGAGATTTTCATTTCAGCAACTAGAGGGATAAGTAATTCGACAAATAAAGTTTGCCGTAATACTGAAGAATTCTTAGCCCAAGAACTTTCATCTTGCCGTTGTCGTAAGGTTTCTGGCTATTCTTTATCTCTGCAGCGCCAGCAGAAGTGCCTTCCAGTGGCTACGATTCTTGAATTAGCTAAACACTCGAAATATGTAGATAATTTTCTTGAAGAAATTGTGACAAAGTTCTTTCACTTGTGGCATATTTTTTGAATCAATCTCCAATTTAATGAAACAAAAGGGCAACAACCCTCTTGAGAGCACCGTGGGGAGTTCGTACGCCACTTTGAGCTGCTTAAACACTTAGCGAAAGAAGGCAAACTCAACGGCCAGTGACCATGAAAGACGTCAAAGTGCAAAGGCAACGGGTGAGCGGTTTGCCAAAAGCGCGTGTCTGAAGTTGACGTAAGGCGGTAAGGCACTTAAGTAAAACAAAGTAAAATGGCATAGACAAGATGTTTATGAAGAGCAATCGGATTGCTTCAGTTTGCATGGCAGCTTTGATTTCTACAAAAAATTTCCAAACAGTTTTCTATGATCCTAATTTTTATTAAGAAAATTTAGTACTAATTGCTTCTATTGGATAGTAGCACACATTTTTTAACCCTTGGTCAGCCAAGGAATGCCAAGCAGGTAAGGTTAAGCTACGCCATAAGTGCTCGAGTGAAAATTTGTTAGGGTTTTTGCTAACTCTTTCACTTGAAAATCTTTCGAAAAAATGTTTTTAAAGAAATAAAAAGGTTTATAATTTAAATACATATGTATATGTAACACCACCTAGCAATTGAATTACATTTCTTCTTATCACTTTACGACTTTCCCAGTGTCAACGTGCGCCCCACTTTGAATTGTTCCATAAACATCCTCTCATCACTTACCTTTTCGCATTTCAACGCCCATCGTTGCATTTCCACCACCACCGCCACCGTAGACTCCACCAACACCAATACCGTCACCAACTCCACCACTGCCATTCAGTTTCTCAACCTCGTCGGCATCCTTCTCCTTCTCATCATCCGACAACATTGCATCATCATCATCGTCTGTTTTATTCTTTGGTTCCCAGGTCATTTTATTTTCCTTCTTCAGCCGTCGGCGTGCATTCGCGAACCACGTAGAGACCTGCGTCAGCGTCATTTTCGTAATGATGGCCAACATTATCTTCTCACCTTTGGTGGGGTAGGGATTCTTCTTGTGCTCGCTCAGCCAGGCTTTAAGGGTGGCCGTGGACTCGCGTGTGGCATTCTTGCGGCGTGCTGCCAAGTCGTAGCTGGAGCCGTAACTGCAACGAAAATAAAAGAATTTGGATTTTAATTACTTTTAAAATTGTGTAGGTACGCTAGTGTTTATTAATTGACAAATATAAAACAGTTTGCCCACCCACTTGTTATCGCGTTCGCAGCGGTTTCTATCAAACAGCGGCAAACTTGGACAACACTCATTCGACCCATATTTTAAAGAACCGTTGCACACACAAATGTAGTATCTGTGTTTGTTTGTTTGATTGTTCGCTTAGTTTACTCAAGTCGAGTGGCGGCTATTAAGTGGCGGCTGCACCTCAAAGCTCACATTTGCCATCGCATATGCAATTTGTAAATATTGCCAAAGCGTCAACCGTACAATCACGCAAAAAAAAAACAAAACCAACTAACAAACCGCCAACAACAAGCCACGTCAACGTCAACAACAGCGTAATCAACCTTCCGATACAAAAAGCGCGCCGAAGCTGCTATTACTCCCATTAGAAATTAAGAAGAAAAGCAAAAACCAAAATCAACTAAATAATTGTCAGTTGGAATGTTGATTGAGGCAGCAGCAAAGCTGTAGTTGCCGTCATCGCTATCGCCATCGCCACACTGCCACCGACGCGTTGCCGCTAATGAACTCTTTTCGTGTAAGTGGAGTTTTTTTTTTAAATATATTTAGTTGAGTAATTTTTGTTATCTGCGGAGGAGACACCTTTATACATTAATTGCTTTGACTTGAATGGTGCTACGGAATGGAGTTTTAGTTTAGCTAGCCAAATCGGTATTGATTATTAAGAGTTGTTGGCGCGCTATTATCTAAGCGCTTTGATGCCATATCTGTGTAAGTTAAGTGCTTTCAATCGATAAATTTTCATATATGCGAAAAGTAATATTCAAGCGAAAAATTAATTACTTTGTTCCCATTAGTGGAATTCTAATACACGAGCAGGCAGCATTTGTGTGATTACTCGTAGGTGCTATTTAGATTGAATTTATGACATCATAGTTTGTCCACAGAACATTTATCGAAAATATCGCAAAATGCTATGGAAACAATTTAAATATATCTCCCAAAACTTTTCTGTGGCAAAGTTACTCACCAAGGTCAGCAGTATCAATGAGTAGTGAACATCTGATAGCGCACATTTTCGGAACTTGGTTCCATCGTTTGCAACAAAATGTACGAGCTTGCCCAATATAAATGACTTCATTTGAAGATGGAATAATTATTGCAGATGGCATCGAATATCAGTTTATATATGGCATTTGTAATGGAAATATATGTAAATAGAATTCGTGTGTCGCTCAATATCCACTGTTCGAACGTTCCGACATTTAGCCAATCTACCTGAAGAGACTGCATCAAGAATAAATTCATTGCACACTGTGGTTCAAGATCTGGTGAAACAACCAACATCATCACCCAAACGGCGTGCGATATAATTGGCCATTTCTCTGTAGCGCCTTTTGAGTTAAAATTTTAAGATTAACGCTTTGAAGGAGAAAACAGTCCAAGAGCTATCGCCAGATGACCGAGAAACGCGTCCTGATTCTTAAAAAAAGCACTTAAATTTAGTTTTATTTTTTTCGAAATCATTAGGTGTGATCAGGAATATTTTAATCTTGAAGGAAACGTGAAAAAAATTATCATTTCTGGGGCACTGAGAATTCGCGTATCAGCCATGAAGAATCATAACATCCATTCAAAGTCACTGTATGGCGTGTAGTTTACTCTATTGACGGCATGAGCCGATTCTATTTATTTGAATACCTCGTTTTTGCGAATTTACTGACCGGCAACTTAACCAGACTTTCCTCTGTGGCATTTTTTGCAGTCTCGTGATTAGGTAAATGAGTCCTGGAGGCACCCTTAGGGAGAAGGTACAGCAATAAATCCCAGAAGTCTTACAACAACCATCTAAAATGTCATAAAACGGGCCTAAATGGTAATTTATAATGGCGGTGGTAACTCAAGTGATATCATCCTTAAAACACAATCTAATAAAATGTAATGGTCCAGATAAGGATTTAAGAAACACATCATTTTCTTCGCATTCGTTCTAAAGTTATAGACAAAGAACATTGGACGATCTTCTAATTTTACTCGCCCTTAGAACATCACCTATTTTCCTAGTACATACATACAAAAAATTCTACAGAATTTTCTCTTTCATTTTGGTACCCATATTTTTGTTCTACATAGCACTGAATTTTTTAAATATGTTTTAGAATTAATCATATCTTTGAAATTATAAAGTCCTTCAAAAAAATAAAGACGTCAGAGAAATGCGCATTTATATCCAGCTAATTAAGTATTTGGAGACTCTAAAAATTGTAAATATTGAATAAACAACGGAAATACAGATAAAAGTAATTATTTTACCTAAAATAGGAGAAAAAACTGTAATAATGGCATAAATTTAACTTTGAGTTTGAATAATTTTTAAACCAGTAGGTTTATCAAAAAATTGTAGGAGACATTTTTTATAGAAAATGTATCGCATTTTTAGTTCGATAATTTACAGCCGAGAAAACGAATTCCAAAGATGAAAACAATTTTTCCCAAATTATTTTATATCGAAAACAGGAATCCACGACACGCCTCCTATTAAACTTAATATAAAGGGTTTCGCTTTTAGCAGGCATCTTTCGAAATCCCCCCGGAAGTATTAAAGAGGGGGCTATTAAAAAGAATAGTTAGTCGATTTTTTTGAATCAGTCTAGTATGTGTTTATGTGTGTACTTTATACTCAGAACTGCATACAACACAGTTCCATTGTCAAAGTAATCTGCGACACCAATTTATGGCTTTCTAAAACAAATCCTTTAAGTCTTTAAACCAACAAATTTATTTTAACACTAAACAGCTCAAAATGCGAAAAAAAACATTTCCCAATCACTTCAACTTTAGTTACTTTAGCGTGAAAATTCATAGCGGAAAACCTTGAGAGCGACAGCTGGCCATATACATAAAAGCTTCTCAACTACGGCTGAACGCGCATCGAATTTAAATCGTTCAATAATTTTAAGTGCCGCATTTGATAACAATGAAAAAAAAAAAAAACGAAAAAAATCTCAATAGAATAAAAACAAAAAAAAAACATAGCACGGAAAATGAAAGCATATTGGCCCAGCCAACCAAAGGAGGTGAAGGCGGCGGCGAAAGCTGTGGTGGGCGACAGGACATTGGCGCAACGATAGACAAACGCCGTTTTCCACTTGTTGAACTGCTGCCAGAGACAGTGAACGTGTACGCAAGGGATTTAGTTGGGTTTATAGCCAAAGTTGTTGCTTCTTCCACGCTGCTGTGTTTCTGTTGTATTTTTTGTGTTTTTTTTTCTATGCCACTCGCAACCGCAGACATAGTCATAGTGGACGAACCCGACGACTGCGGCTTGTGGGCAAAATTTAATGTATTTGTAGAAAATCTCTAGCGGCGAGTTGTGCTGAATGATAATTCTTATTTTGATTGCTTCTACTACTAGCACTGTTTCGGGAAATTTTCACGCTTTGGTGGCAAGTTTTTTTTTTTTGAGTTTTAAAGCGCCAACTAAGCGACAGTGAAATTTATTTAATTCGATTATTTTATTGTGGAAAATCCATTTTAATTGCTAAGCTTAAAAAAGCGAGAAGAGCATGTTGCGATTCGGAAAGTATTTACTTAGTTATAAATCACCCGCAATGCGTATCGCACTCAAGTCAGCAAGCAGCCAGTTGACACACCAAAGCGGAGAGGTCATGAGAAGAAACTCGCTGGCTCACTGATAAGCCATGCTCATGCGCTCATATCAAGCAACACATACAGAGTATTGTCAACACTTCATAACTCAACGCGTTTAGTTGCAAGAGTTCAAGATTTATTTCTGTCACTCTCTCCAAAATGTTGCAATAAATCAAATCTTACGAAAAAGAATGTGTTTGAGTACACTTACCCATAGGCGGCTATCGGATCATACGAATAGTAGCCAGTGGTGGGCTGCAGGCTTGCCGAGGTCCAAGCGGACATATCAGATCCAGTGTTGCCCTCTTTTAATGCATAGGGATTGCTCTGCAAGTAGAAGTGAAGTGAAGTGAAAATGAGATTAAGTATGGTTTGAAATTTTTTAAATGCATAAATAAAGTAAAGCAGTAAAAATGTCAGTGTTGGAGAAAATCAGTTTTTTTTATTGATAAATTCAATGCATTTTATATTTGTTTTCTTTTTTAATGCTTTTATATTAAACATATTTCAATTAACTTTTTAAAACCAATCAGCAAACACAAAAGCTTGCAGAATTAGAGCAGACAAAACAAACAAATCAATAGAAAGTCAATACAAGAGAATAAAGGTAAACTGCTCAAATAAATTCGAATTGAATAATAGCTATTTAAAAACTACAATTCAATAATAATTTCTATAAAGAATAGGCAACAATAGCTTATATTAAAATAAAACGAATTAAAATTATTAAACAATGACAGTGCTGACAAGTGACAAAACAACAACAAACAAACCCGGCAGACGTCAGAACGATCTCACGCGATGATGGCGGCGATGGAACTCAATGAATGAATTGCATTTATTTATGGCGTTGACAAAAAATAAGTAAAAAATTTAACTAAGTCGAAATCCGCTTACTAAAAGGAATGAGAAGGTGGAGGTAAATAGTAGAAATAATATTTGTTTGCATTTATCTATGTATGTATATTTAAACTCAAAACAAAACAAAGGTGTCCCTCGCTGGCAAAGCAATACATTGCAATTCCTGTTGTTGTCATGTTTTAGTTTAGTTAACATAAATGCAAGTGTAAAAGACGAGCAACAAGCATTGCAAAAGCAACAACCACAACAAGGAGGACAATACAAACACTAGCACACACACACACACATTTGCAATGACAATAAAGCAACAACTAAAATTTACTACAAACTAATGGTGGGTCAAAACGGAAGAGGCTTAATATATAAACTCATAGACAATATACACATAGAAGCATATGTATGTACATATGTATGAATATGAAAATGTACACATTAATACACACTAGAGTCCAGCGCAATTGTATTTGCCGCATTTTATTCAATAAGTACT
>NW_016160914.1:40084-57647 GCF_001687245.7 Rhagoletis zephyria | reverse complement strand
AGAAAGTACAAGTTATTATCTTTAATTCGATATTACATATTTTATTATGGTGTACTTTCGGGTTTCAACAGTTCAGTGATAATAGTTGCGTTTGCGTTGCTGTTAATTGGTAATGTTTAACCAAAACTTACAAGTTTTTGCGTTCGCGTACGCAAAAAACTTGCAAAGTAGGGGAAATTGAGAGAGCAAAGTGACCTTTCATTTTGAGGGGAAGCTGCTGGTTTCTGCTGGAAAAATTTTTGCCAACCGCAATTTGCCAACAGCTGATCAAAAACAGCTGGTTGGCATTTACGCAAATCACAAAATTGAATTTGATGGCTTGGAAGTTAAAAATTACAAAATGCGACTAATTAAACTTGTAAGAAATAAGTAGTTATTTGTTTAATCAATAAACTGTGTCAGTATAACACTTTGTGATGACTTTTCGTACGTTTTACATTTTACACTTTTGAATGTAAACAAAAATTATATCAGCTGTTCGTCTAACTTGCAAGTTTCTGCAAATTTCCTGTTCGCGTACTATTTTGGATATTTTTCTTTTGTGAGAGAACATATGACATTTCGCCGGAATTTGGCAGTTGGATATTTTTTACTGGAGATTTTAAACGAACGCACCTAATAAAAAATACAAATAAACCTCTTATATCTTCGTTATTTTTTGCCCGCGCCAAATAAATTTGGTATCGTTGTAATCAGCGTAAAAAGTTCTATCTATCGGCATTTTTGGTTATTTTATAGGTAAATGGTCACTATTCTACACTTGTTCTAGAAAATTACGCAAACGAAGATGATGCCTACGAATATTTATTATGACGAATTTTTGGTTTTACTACTCATATCACTAGAAACTGTAGAGTAAGCAACATTCTGCACAAGTAAAGGAGCCGATTTTATGTGTGGGAGCGAGAAGACTGATTTATTACAAAACCTTTATATTATTGAATCATGGACTTCATGTAGCGAAATAATTTTATGATGGAAAAAATGGCGTAACGTTGCCAACCGTTGAGCTGTGTAGAACTACTCAACTGTACGTTTCTGAAACAAATACTCAACAGTTTAGCAACAGCTACGCCTTAGAAACGCGCCCATTGAATTCATTTTCTAACATACACTTTATTGGCTGCGAATTGAAGTTTTTTTCGTTGTCAAAAACTATGGCCTTCCGAAATAAAAAATTATATTTATGCTTCTCTGGCTTTACATCAACTAATTTAGGAAAGTTGTCAATTGAGGTAAGCACTTTATGTTTGTTGAAAACATGCCAATGTTGTTAGTATGTCCTGGATACCCTGGTAAGAGTGTAGCGCTTAATTTTGGATTATTTGGATGTCGGTGATATTTAATTTCCTTACAATAATCTTCTTAATCTTTTGACATCGCGGGAAAGTAGTATTTTTCCGAAATTTATTTTATTTTCCTTTTCATTCCTATGAGCACGGTTATGTTCTTCAATTATAATTTTATCCTTATCCTCTATATTAGTGATATCTCTTGTTGTGTGANTCTTAATCTTTTGACATCGCGGGAAAGTAGTATTTTTCCGAAATTTATTTTATTTTCCTTTTCAGTCCTATGAGCACGGTTATGTTCTTCAATTATAATTTTATCCTTATCCTCTATATTAGTGATATCTCTTGTTGTGTNTTTTTTACTGGAGATTTTAAACGAACGCACCTAATAAAAAATACAAATAAACCTCTTATATCTTCGTTATTTTTTGCCCGCGCCAAATAAATTTGGTATCGTTGTAATCAGCGTAAAAAGTTCTATCTATCGGCATTTTTGGTTATTTTATAGGTAAATGGTCACTATTCTACACTTGTTCTAGAAAATTACGCAAACGAAGATGATGCCTACGAATATTTATTATGACGAATTTTTGGTTTTACTACTCATATCACTAGAAACTGTAGAGTAAGCAACATTCTGCACAAGTAAAGGAGCCGATTTTATGTGTGGGAGCGAGAAGACTGATTTATTACAAAACCTTTATATTATTGAATCATGGACTTCATGTAGCGAAATAATTTTATGATGGAAAAAATGGCGTAACGTTGCCAACCGTTGAGCTGTGTAGAACTACTCAACTGTACGTTTCTGAAACAAATACTCAACAGTTTAGCAACAGCTACGCCTTAGAAACGCGCCCATTGAATTCATTTTCTAACATACACTTTATTGGCTGCGAATTGAAGTTTTTTTCGTTGTCAAAAACTATGGCCTTCCGAAATAAAAAATTATATTTATGCTTCTCTGGCTTTACATCAACTAATTTAGGAAAGTTGTCAATTGAGGTAAGCACTTTATGTTTGTTGAAAACATGCCAATGTTGTTAGTATGTCCTGGATACCCTGGTAAGAGTGTAGGGCTTAATTTTGGATTATTTGGATGTCGGTGATATTTAATTTCCTTACAATAATCTTCTTAATCTTTTGACATCGCGGGAAAGTAGTATTTTTCCGAAATTTATTTTATTTTCCTTTTCATTCCTATGAGCACGGTTATGTTCTTCAATTATAATTTTATCCTTATCCTCTATATTAGTGATATCTCTTGTTGTGTGAATCGAATGTTATAGTTGGCGAGATGTAGATTTGATACCATTAAAAGCCAAATGGGGAAATGAATTAGGTACTCAAGTTCTAATGAAAATAACAATTTGTATTATTTACTTGGTTGTCGCGGAATTAAACTTACGGTTTAAATGAAAGTAGTTTTTGAAAAATATGTATGCGTGTATATACCTGCTAGTTCGCTATTCGCGCGGCATACTTTTTAAAAACCCAGTAAATCAATACAAATTGTTATTAATTTTTATTAGAGCCTGAGTAATTGCTTTCACCCCTTGGCTTTTAGAAACTTTAACGAAAGCCTATTTAAGCTTAATTTATTTTATTAATTTTAATGCAGTCTTAAAAACCTTCTTTCAAAAGAATTTTTCGTTACGCCATTTAATTTTATGTTAAACAAAAGCTTATTTTTTTAACTATATTTAATTTTTATTTTGTTTTTACATTATTTTATTCCCCTGGACTATTACCATTTTTAGTTCATACAATAAATTAATTTAGCATTGTTTTTTTGTGACATTCTGGGCGCTATCTTCGAAACATTATTTTTACTTACCCTGTTCACTCCTATCGAGTAAAGTCCCGGATTTCTTCGAATACCTTCAATTCGCTTGTGGAAACGTAGTTTTTAAAATTTTGTGTTCTAGAGTTTTGGAATGCCCTATACTTTTTTGGTATTTTTCGAGTGCCTGCTATAAATTATTATATGTATAAGATAAGCTATAAGTGGCGATATCATATTTGATTGCATTAAAACTCCGTAAGTGTAAACATAAGAATGAATGAGCTATATTCTTCTCGAAAAGCTTATTGAATCGATGCACCTTAGAGATCGAAAAATCACATTGTCGACAAGCATGAGACAATTACAGGTATTGGGCCGTATGAATAACAGCTAAGCAATTGCTTTTTTTTAATTTCAGACCTTTTATTTGATTTATTCAAATGAACTTAACTAAAAGGTCTGAAAGCAATTAATAATAATATAATAATAATAATGGTAAGGGCTAAGCTCAGGACCTTACTGGAGTCACACAGGGCGGATCGTGAAGGGCCTACCTCGAATAACCAAAAGGCAGTCCCAGACCAAGGGAGGCAGGAGACGAGGGCCTGATTTAAAAGATCAGACATGCTTGATGAATCTCGTGTCTCGTGTCCTCTCAAAAAGCATTCCAAGATAGAGACCAGTCACATCCTGTTCATGGCTTACTGGTGAACGTAAACGATCAGTTCGAAATTGGGCTGGCGAGAGCAGTATTCCGCCACTTTAGTATGAGAGGGTGACACTTCACAGAAATGGCTGGTGGGCTAATGCTGCAATCGCCGCCGTCTCGTTAAAACCCTGACAGGTCTTCATGTACGTTCAATAGACGTCGTTATTTAGTTGGCCGCACAGGGATAGTTGAGATTTACTCCTGGTTTTGCGCTGTCTTGACTCTGGACACAATATCCCATAATGACTTATGATGACCCTCGTGATAGCCTTCTCCTTTGAGAGAAGAGAACTTCGACTTGACAGCGTGGATTTTATTGTTAATTCCATACCTAAAACAATGCAGTGGTCGTATNTGGCCGCACAGGGATAGTTGAGATTTACTCCTGGTTTTGCGCTGTCTTGACTCTGGACACAATATCCCATAATGACTTATGATGACCCTCGTGATAGCCTTCTCCTTTGAGAGAAGAGAACTGCGACTTGACAGCGTGGATTTTATTGTTAATTCCATACATGAAATACGACCACTGCATTGTTTTAGGCAGGCTCATCCCAAACTATTTATTTGTCAATTTTTGTTGTAGCGTATTAATATTTATTCCAGTAGTGCTATTGAGTTTTGTACCACGATTTGTTTGTTAGGAAAAATGGAGAAAACCACAATGTCTAAGCGGTAGAAGTTTACGGGATGTACATAGCTCAGTGGTTCCAACACAGAGTTGTTTTCGTACAAAATTACGCAAAAAAGCTGTATGCCATTGTTACGAATTTCGAAAGTTCGAAAATACGACTCGGATTGCAGCATACTATTTCTACGATTCGTAGCAAATAACACAAACGGAAATAACGCAAGTTTGTGTTATTTCCCAATTTTGTTTTATTTCATTTCTCGTTGAGCAATAAGACCAACTTTTAAACTTAACGATTTAGTACTAAAGCAAAATAGGGCAAGTTAAATGGACGGATTTGTAAGTATACAATTTTGAAAGTGCACAGCGTCGCGGCGGTCCGCGTTTGCGCGCTGCCACGTACCACCCCGCGCCAATTCGACGTCGCGCTCGCGTCCCCCGCCACCTCCCCTCTTTTCGCAATTATACACTGCTGTCATTATAACCGTTTAGAAAAAAGAATAATAAAATTACACTAGTTCACTTCTGAAACTGCTTATTAATGTCCAAGTAATGGGGATTATTGCGTATGGTGTTACTGCATGCATACCACCCATGGTGGAATTATGCCAGGTTAAGTAATATTAGAGTGAGACGAAAGATTTTGACACTGTCTTATTTGAAAACATGCCTATAAAATGTGACTATAAGACAGCCGAATGTCAGAAAATAAAGCGAAAAAGCTGTTTTATTACTTCACCTGTTTATAGGGCCATTCATCCCACCTGCTTGTACCGAGTATACGTTCAAATTTATAAGTCTGAGAGTAGGTAAAATTTTACATATTTTTACATCACTACTTCGTACCACATGTTCGCTTCGTCTTCGTAAACGAAATCCACATTTCGGATATGGTGAAACTAGTGATGATAATGCAGATATTTTAACTGAAGATAAAACTCAAAGCAATATTCTCTGTGTTATAAGCTGCGAACAGGAACGGCAACTTTTGTTTGTTCCATGTCATGACGGAATTATACCAGGTGAAGTAATTAGAGCGCGAAAAAGATTTTGACACTGCCTTATTTGAAAAATTGCCTTTAAAATTTGACTATAAGACAGCCGAATGGCAGAAAATAAAGCGAGAAAGCTGTTTTATTACTTCACCTGTTTATTGCGCCATGGTTCCATGCAAACATTTTAAGGTTTTCCAGCCATGTTTTCAACATATTAAAAACCATGCAGGTAAAATTCATACAAAAGCGCTATGTTCAATTTGTTGAGCAGTTATTAAAGACGACTCTTTTCCTATATTTTGTTAGGCTTTTCATAAGTAAAAATATTTTGTGAATATTACTTTCTTGATATGAATTATATCACATTTTTTTGTTTAATTGTATTTCAAACAAAGTTCTTTTTCCTTCTGTCAGTAAACTGTTTTTGTTACAAATAGTATAAATAAGCAATGGGAAATAAGGCAAAATTTGTCAGATTTTGCTATTATTTAAAATTAAAAAGTGAAATAAAGCAAATTTTGCGTTAATGCCGTTAGTGTTATTTCAGAGAAGAGGGTGTAATTTTAGTCCGATTTGAATAATATTTCACGAATTTCGTTTCCGTACCAAGGTTATTAAGTGCAAAGAGTTTGGTAAAAATTGACGAATCAGTTACCGAGATACACATTTGTGGTCATAAGGGGGCGCCGCCACGGCCGTTATCCAAAAATTTATAATAATCTAATTTTCTGCTATATGGTGATTGTAATCATCGATTTTAAGTAAACTAGCTCCAGTAGTTACTGATTTAACGCAGTTTTCGTATTTCTGTAAATTACCGTTATATGGCAGGTGCGCGTGGTTATTTCAAATATGTTAATCAGATTTCTTAGCTAGACCCTAGCCAAGGCTCGTACCGAGTTTGGTAAGGATTGGTGAAGCGGCTATTGAGATACAGCATTTCATCATAAGTGGGCGGGGATCACACCCATTTTTCAAAAATTGCATAATGTTTTTTTACCGAAATTCTACTTCACACACTAATTTTCAACAATTTGCATCCAATATTTACTGAAATATCGCAGTTCTTGCATTTTTCGAAAATACCGTTATATGGGATTTCGCCCATTTTCAATACCAACCTACCTTGGATAAATGGAAATCTACATTCCCAATTTCGTTGAGATATCTCAATTTTGCTCGAGTTATCGTGTACAGGGATGGACGGACGGACGGATGGGCAGACAGACATGGCTTAGTCGACTTCCCTATTCATTCTGAGCATTTATGTATACATTTGTCTATATTTATCCCGATTCGTTTTGGCTGTTACAAACAACCGTTCAGTGATATGCCTGATATGTCTGCGAGCAACTAATTAGCAACGGGAACCGAAGGATATAGCAATGGTCTGCTAGCTTAAGACTTAACTTAGCAGATCACACGTATTTTTTACACGTAACGAGCTACTAAATCGGGAATAGTGTAACTAATTAGCAACGAAATATGCCGTTTGCAGAACTCTGATATCTTATCGGTAACCGATGATATAGCCATGGTCTGCTAGCTTAAGGCTTAACTTAGCAGATCGCACGTATTTTTTACACGTAATGAGCAACTAAATCGGGAATAGTGTAACTAATTAGCAACCAAATACCCAATAGGTTAGAGTTGTGCGTCGTGACCATGGTCTGCTAGCTTAATATATGTATGTACGTTTAACGTGGTGCATTTTAATACAAATTTCCCACCACACAGTTATTAATCTATTTGGCAGAAAGGACACGAATTTAAAATTCTTTTTGCTCCCCACCCTAAAATCCTTTGACGGCATAATTGGAAACGATAGTCTTAAAGAGCTTCCTGCCACCATAAACATCCACGACGATTCCCTCACATTTGGCAATGGCATCAAAATAAAAATTAAACAACAACCTTCATATAAGGACCGACCACATGACAGAAGCGCAAAAACGACATATAGACCGTCTCACAAACAAATATCCGCACTTATTTACCGAACCAGATGAGAAACTACCTACACAACTACTGTAGTAGGGGAAATTAGAACCTCTTCAGACACCCCAGTATACACCAAATATTATCCTTACCCCCTAGCAATGAGAGACTTTGTGAAACAAGAAATAGAAAATCTACTAAAAGATGGAATTATTAGGCCATTCCGTTCACCTTACAACTCACCCGTGTGGGTTGTACCTAAAGGGTGAACACACCAAAACTGCGACACTTAGAAATTACTACCAGAAACAAACTAGCAGGCTTTGAAATTATTTTTTTTTTTGTATTATATAACTTGGAAGTTTAGATGTTATTAAAATGTTAAAATATTAGTTATTATTTGCTCCATCTGCAAGTGATCGGTATTTTCATCGCACACGCACCATCATGTTCTGCACGACTGCATCATCGACTTTACGCGATGCGCACAACTACTTTGTTTTGCACTCTTCAATATTTTTCACTGTTTCACCTGTTTTCTGCAAGATTTCTTTGACAATTGACCAATATTCCCCAATAGGACGTGGCTCTGGGCTATTGGGTGGATTGCAGTCGTGAGGTACAAAATTGATGTTATTTGCATTATACCACGGCAATGTGTCCTTTGCATAGTGGCAGGTTCCCACGTCCGCCTAGAACAGTGGCCTACTCCTTATCTGTTGATAAATGACAGAAGACGCCTTTTGAGGCACTCATCCCGATAAACTTGATCATTCATTGTCCCGGATGGGAAAAAGGGCTGCTCTTACGGCCACAGGATCAAATAGC
Organism: Rhagoletis zephyria; assembly: GCF_001687245.7. Classification (NCBI taxonomy): domain Eukaryota; kingdom Metazoa; phylum Arthropoda; class Insecta; order Diptera; family Tephritidae; genus Rhagoletis; species Rhagoletis zephyria. Next base: position 49,468 of record NW_016160914.1, on the reverse strand, counting down.
TTGCCAAACCATGTGGTTTTTGGAAATTTGGACTTCATTTTCAGCTTACAACTTTCAGGGGCATCTTGACGACTTGCACCAGTATAAAAATCTTGACCTGCAATATATTTTGAATTTTTATAGCAGTAGGTTTCGTAGTCCATAACAATGCAGTTGTGTTTTTTAATTTAGAATTCATACAACTTCCGAATGCGGGATTTCGCTGTAACATTCTACTTTGCGCCTCGGTCTGGCGCTGTTTGAGCTGTAGAACATCTCAATGAAGCTTTCCGCTTTACCTTTTGTACGAAAAACTGCGATCTCCGTACGGATTTTGCAACATAACGCGACAAAATCTTCGGATCTCGCGAAAACGCACTGAGGACCTTCCGAGCACTTTTTTTATCACTTTGACCATGCTAACCCCCGCTCCCTGGTTTTCTCGTAACTGCCAGGCCTTATTTGTACCGATTAAAACCCTGCAAACTGTCGAATAATGCAATCTTTAATTTTTTAGCAATTTTACGTGTACTTAAGGCCGGATCATTTATAAACTCGTGCAAAATGGTTTGTCTCGTTTCTAACTCGGTTGCCATTTTTAACTCAACTAGGAATCAAATTCAAATGAAATTTCTTCTACGTCCAACTAAGGTCATGTGGTCAGCTTATGGTATTTGAATTTCAAAATATTGAATTCGTTTTGGGTAAGTTATAAGCTTCCCAAAGTGTCGCAGTTTTAGTGTGTTCGCCCTTTAAGAAGTTAGACGCGTCTGGACAAAAAAAAATACAGACTCGTAATTGATTATAGGAAATTAAATACGGTAACAATAGCCGATAAATACCCAATCCCAGAAATCAACGAGGTAATCTCGCAACTGGGAAACAACACATATTTTTCTGTTCTTGATTTAAAGAGTGGCTTCCATCAGATTCCCCTGAAGGAATCCGATATTGAGAAGACAGCTTTTTCAATTAATAACGGTAAATATTAATTCACTCGACCACCGTTCGGACTTAAAACCGCACCCGCTATCGTCCAACGAGCGCTCGATGACATCTTGAAGGAACACATTGGTAAAATATGTTCCGTGTATATAGATGACATCATAGCATTTAGCAAGGATGAGCAAAGCCACCTTCAATATATTGAACAAATTTTCCACACACTGGAAAAGGCAAACATGAAGGTCCAGTTAGACAAGTGCGAGTTTTTTCGTAGAGAGNCCAACGAGCGCTCGATGACATCTTGAAGGAACACATTGGTAAAATATGTTCCGTGTATATAGATGACATCATAGCATTTAGCAAGGATGAGCAAAGCCACCTTCAATATATTGAACAAATTTTCCACACACTGGAAAAGGCAAACATGAAGGTCCAGTTAGACAAGTGCGAGTTTTTTCGTAGAGAGGTCGAATTCCTAGGTTTCATTGTATCACAAACAGGCATAAAAACTAATCCCACTAAGGTAAAAGCAATTCAATATTTTCCGTGTCCAAGAACACTAAAGGACTTGAGGGCTTTTCTTGGTCTATCAGGCTATTATCGACGCTTTATCAGAGATTACGCCAAGTTAGCGAAACCTCTGACATCGCTTTTGAGAGGGGAAGATGGACGCGTGTCCAAAGATTCTTCAAGTAAAAAGCTAGTTGTGCTCGATAAAAACGCCTTAGAGGCTTTCAATAGAATTAAATCTTCATTAGTATCAAAGGAAGTCGTGCTAGCCTACCCGAACTTCAAACAGGAGTTTCATCTTACCACCGATGCATCCAACTACGCTCTAGGAGCCGTCCTCGAGCGAGCAGGTAAACCAATAACCTTTATATCTCGATCACTAAATAAAACCGAGGAGAGCTATGCCTCAAATGAAAAAGAAATGCTGGAAATCATCTGGGTTCTCACCTCACTTAGAAACTATTTGTATGGATCAGCGAAAGTTGTAATTTTCACAGATCACCAACCGCTCACTTTTGCATTGAGTAACAAAACTCACAATGGAAACATGAAGAGATGGAAGTGTATCCTCGAATAATACAACTACGAGATGAAATACAAACCAGGAAGAACGAACGTCGTAGTAGACGCACTCTCTAGACCTCCACAAATTGACGTTAATGTCCTGACAACCACTGACCATAGCGACGAAAGTTCGGCACATCAACTCATCACAGCCACTGAAGCACCAATAAATGCTTTCAAAAATCAATTATTCCTGTTATTCGGCGACGAAGATAACTATACATTTCAAATACCATTTCCTAATTTTCACAGACACACGATTACAAAACAGAACTACTCGACACAAGACATTATAAACATATTCAAACGACATCTTGACCCAGGATTACTCAACGGACTGTACACGACAGAAAGTTTGATGGGCAAAATTCAGGAGATATATCCACTTCATTTGGAAAATATTAAACTTCGTTTTACACAAACCCTACTTCGTGACATCGTACAAGAAACAGAGCAGGAGCAAATAATAATTAAAGAACATCAAAGAGCACACAGGAACAGTCGCGAAAACAAAGCACCGATCTTACAGAAATTCGACTTCCCAGGCATGCATTCGAAAACCGAAAAAATGATCAGCCAATGCTCCACATGCCGTGAACACAAATACGATAGGCACCCTCCTAAACCGCAGATACAGGAAACCCCCATTCTCCAATTCCCAGGAGACATCGTCCATATCGACATTTATTCAACAGAAAAAAGGCTAATCCTGACAGCCACTGACAATTTCTCGAAATACGCACACGTTAAAATAATACAAACTAAAGCAATACAACACATTAAAGATCCAATAAGAGAGTTAATGATTGCCTTTGGAATAACAAAACTGGTAATAATAGATAACGAACAGTCCCTTAATTCTGCTACCAAATCATCCCTACTGAAAGACCAAATGTCCATTAATGTTTATGCCACCACACCACCCTATAGTAGCACAAGCAATGGACAAATTGAAAGATTTCATAGCACACTTTCTGAAATAATGAGATAGCTAAAAGCAACCTGCGTAGGGATAACATTCGAAGAATTATTATTCAAATCAGTGCAAGAATATAATTCATCGATCCACTCAACAACTAAAGATAAACCCATAGCCACATTTTTCGGGAATATAATTTCTACTGACCCTCAACAGTTAGAACAGCAAAGACACGAAAATATTGCCCTACTTTAGAAAAAACTCCTATCACAACAGGAAAGGTCAGAAATTAAAGATTACTCCCCAGAGGATGTAATTTATGTAAAAATAAATAAAAGACTTGGTTCAAAATTAACTCCGAAATATAAGAAAGAAACAGTATCCGAAAATAATAAAACAACAGTAAAAACTGTATCAGGACGAATAGTTCATAAAGCACTAATAAAAACTTGAACTATCTTTTTCAGGAAAAATAGGCTATTTCGAACTTCTAATTATTTGTGCCATAATCACAACCTCCCTAACGGACGTTAAAATTTTGGACTATAATAAAGCGCAATTGGTGACAATAGACAATGGACAAGCGAAAATACAAGACGGCATATTTAGACTTATTCATCTCATCGACTTAGGAAAATACGAACGATTTCTGACAGAGACCTATAACGAGATAGCCAACCAAATCCCTAATGACCACTTCCTATATACCATCCTGAAACATGAAACTACCCAAACCTTTGAAATCTTGTACACCCCAAAACCTTCTAACGTAAATAAGATGAAAAGATCAATCAAGGATCAATATATTGGGAACGGCATGGAAATACCTAGCCGAATCTCCTGATCATGAAGATTTAAATATAATAACTAACAATTTAAATAACTTAAATGAGAACAACAATAACCAAATAGTAATTAACCAGTTATTTGAGAAACGCATAAGTAACATAACTAGTATAGTAAACAAAATGTTAAACACGATAAGGAAGGACGACAATGTTCTAACAGAAATTTTAATAAATTTGCAAAATAGAGTTAGACTAATTAAGGAAGAGCTAATTAATATAAGATATGCCGTTCAATGGGCAAAGCATAATATAATAAATTCAGTAATTTTAAGCAAGGAAGAAATAGAACTGTCAATTAGTAAATTAAGAGAAGACGAAGTACCATTTAAAAGTGCCGAAGAAGCACTAGAACTATCAAAAGTAAATGTATTTAGCCAAGATATGAAAATTTTATACATGGTAAAAATACCTCTAACATTAAAGGAAAAATTTAGAAGAGTTATTATACGACCTGTAAAAAGGATAAACAATATTGTAATTAAAACTGAGTATAATGAAATATGGAAAGGAAAAGATACACTGCCTGGAATAAAAAATAAATGCGTAAGCTATAATGATGTAACAATTTGCAACTAAACTAATTTGGTAGATTTAAGTAACGATTTATGTGTAACTAGGATAATTAATAGTTTAAACTCAGCATGTTCGACAACCAACGACCATCACGTCCCTACGCTAGAGGAAATAAAACCTGGGGTAATATTGCTAAACCAGTTCAACGGCAAACTAGAAGCCGACGAGACATCCCAAGAAGTAAACGGAACGCACGTGATAATATTTCACAATTCAATAATTAAAATCAACAGTCAAACATTCAGTAATATTGAAATAAAGCCAATCGAAACCATCCCTGCAATACTACAGCCAATCCCATTTGAAAAGCACCACATAGAACTACTTTCACTAGAAGCCTTGAAGGACCTGCATATCAACAATACCCATCGAATAAATTCTCTCAAAAAGGCAACCTTCTCTGTCGGAAGTCTAACAACGGCAGCATTCTTAATAATCATAATACTTCTTCTTTTCCTAAGGAAACGATCCGTGTGGAAAAAGAAGGAGTGAGTCCCAGCACAAGCCATGAAATCAATCCGCCAAGCGAAATAAACCACATTCCAACATACGTAAATTTCAACAACTTACCATTCTATTAATGATCTAGGACGATCATATTTAAAGGTGGAAGAGTTAACGCAACAGCTTACAACAGCTCTGCAGAATTGACTTTTACCTGTGGTCAGCAACTCCACACGCGCATCCGCTGACACCGCATTAACCAATTTGTTATTCGATCAATAATAATTGGCACAACAACGATTGGGCAATATTCGGAAATAATGCACATGCAAGTGCAACGTGACTGATGGTCGATAGACGGTTTAATTTAATGTTAAGAAACCAATTGTATTTAGTTCTAAGTTTAGACTAAAATAATAAAGACGTGGTGGACGGAAGTCCACACACTTTTTTAAAAATCCGTTATTTAATAAAATAACTTAACTTGCATCATGTGTATGTATGTATTTACTTTGGTTGCAGATGGTTGTTTTTACCAAAGCATGTTAAAATTGCGTTTGCTTATACATACATGCATATGTATGTATGTATATACTTTGCTGCGTTTATTCATATCTACCTACATATGTATGTACAATATTTATACATACATATGTACATTCTACAACTATGTATGCATGTGAAAAAAATTTTGTCGATGGTGTTATTATATTCTTCCATACATGTTAGGTAGAAAGCATTTTCGCTGTTGTTCATACGCGAAATTTTTCTACATACTTGCAATAATTGTCAGGGCTATGCTCATGTGCAGATAGAACCGCAAATATTGCTGTTGAATGATGTTTTTGTATAAAGATTTCTGAGAAATACTAACGACCATAATTTCATGAGTATGCATTCCATTATTATATACGATTAATGGAAGTTGTACTAGCCATACCTGCAACACAAGTTTCTGTTGAAAGAGCGTACAGTGCACTTTCAACAATATAAACTAAACTTCGAGCAAAACTTGCAAAGAAATCGTTGACAAATTTATTAATTACAAAATTAAACTTTGAGCTCCTAAATTTTTAACACAATAAGGTATTCTCCAAATCTTGCAAAGCCATTGCACGTAGCACGGATTGCATGTATTGCATAACTTGCAAACACACAACAGGAAAATACATTGGAAACAACATTTCTCATCGCTGCAAAATATGCAACGTCGAAACCCATGTATATATTTTGCAAATTACATAGCAAGATAAATGCCACCCTGTGCTAGTTATTTGGTTGTTGGAATTGCTACATGTTTCTCTCATTCTTCTCATCTCGCTCACTTTATTTTTTTTTGCTGTCTCTTGTTATTGTATTTAATACATAATTTCGCTGCTTGCTACCCATGCGTGCTACCACTTTGCAATGGGGTGCTCTCGTACTCTTCGAAATTTGGAATAGTAGTTTTGCATTTCGTGCAATCCGTGCATCGTGCAAGACTTCGAGAATACCCCTTATATGTTGAAGATAGCAAATAAGCAAAACTATTTGTTTATATTCATATACAAATTTAAGTGCAGAATTGAATAAATATGTATACATACTTATACATAAAATATGAATAATCTTTGAGCTTTAATTTAAGTAATTTCATGTACACACATACATACTTACATATATATTTACGAGTACATAAATGCAAGTGCGGATATAAATATTTCTTTGATATAAAATTTCAAACAATATGTATTTAAAAAATAAAACCTTATTTTACATATGAGACATTCTTTTTTATATCGGACACCAAATTTGGTGTCACACATTCGATTGTCTTCACATTTTTTTTATGGGTTCTATACATGAAATAAGCTAACACGTATTCGAGGAAATTTTTTGGAATTTTTTTTCTTCGGAGATATGATCTGTCAAAGTTTGCATTTTTTTGGTAATTCTTCAAATCGTTATATTTCGGGTTCTGCTCATCGTAATTTACTGGTCTTCACTATGCAAATCAACTTCAAAAAGTTCAGCTGTTAATAGCAAAGTTAGCTTTAGGTTAATCTTGACCATCTTATATATAAAAACTCCCTATTGAATATCGGGAGAACAGTGTAAATATTATAATTTTTTAGACAGGTGGAAACCCTATTCAAAAAAACATATTTCATATCTATAGGCCAAGCATTTCATTTGACACCTCATTTTTGAAAATCGGGAGAACGGTGTAAATATTATAATTTTGTAGACAGGCGGCAACTCTGTTCATAAAATAAATTCTTATTGTACGTCTTCAGGCCCAGCCCTTTCATTTGACATTTTATTTTTTTTAATCAAACGAACCGTGCAGATTTTATAATTTTTAAAAAGGTGGCAATCCTATTCAAAAAAATAAAGCCTTCCCGCACATCTTGAGGCCAAGCTATTTCATTTGACACCTAATTTTTGAAAATCAGGAGAATGGTGTAAATATCATAATTTTAAACGCAGGTGGCCACTCTATTAAGAAAATATATCCTTACTGCACATCTAGAAGCCAAGCCCTTTTATTTGACACCTCATTTTTGAGAACCGGGAGAACGGTGTAATATCATAATTTTAAACGCAGGTGGCAACTGTATTTAAAAAATATATCCTTACTGCATATCTAGTGCCAAGCCCTTTTATTTGACACTTCATGTTTGAGAACCGGGAGAACTGTGTAAATATCATAATTTTAAACGCAAGTGGCAACCCTATTAAAAAAAATATATGCTTACTGCACATCTAGAGACCAAGCCCTTTCATTTGACCCCTCATTTTTGGAAGTCGAAATAACGCTGCAAATCTTATTCAATTAACAAAATGGCCTTCGCATAGAATGCTGTCTCTAGCCACACCAACTTTCCGCGAATATTTGCCGCAGCATTTACATTCACTTATGAACGAGAACGACAGCAGTGAACGTTCGCGAAGGCATCGATGCTACTTATAGCTACATATATGTATGAACGCACGCTGTTTGATCTACCTAACATTCGCGAACGCGAACGACCTGCTTCTCGTTCGCGAAGGAGAATCAGTAGAGAATATTTGATACGTTCACGTTCGCGTATAAAATCATAAATGTATGTACGCGAACGTTCATATATGAATATTTCCGAACCCGGCTTCTACCATTTTTTCAAAATTATTGTTGCTTTTCCACAATTTTTCATTAAAAACGGTCTCAAGCTCAATAAAAATTGTTGAATATATATAATTGTTAATAATAATAATAATAGATTGGCGCTTACACATATGTTAGTGTTTGGCCGAGCTTCTCCTCCACCTTGTGGCGCGCGCCTTGATATTGTCACACAAAGCGGAGCGACCTACAGTTTTACGCCGACTCCGAACGGCGATTGTATTTTTATGAGGAGCTGTTTTTCATGGCAGAAATACACTCGGAGGTTTGCCATTGCCTGCCGAGGGACGACCGCTGTTAAGAAAAAACATTTTCCTCATTTTTTTGCGATGTTGCTTTGACCAGGGCTTGAACCCAGGTGCTGGTGAGTGAAAGCGCGCACTGCATATATAATTGTTATAAGGCCATAAAATAACAAAAACATATAACTTAAGGACGAGCACACCTAAAAGTTAAACATTCTAAAAATAGAATTATTAACAAAAACCAACAAAACCAACAACCACATGATTAAGTTTAAATAGCACTGGAATAGCTGCGCTTGATTGTAGTTGGCTTCACAAATGAAAAAGTGGAAAAAAGCAACAAGAATTTACAAGGCGAACTTAGCACAGTGTGTAGGCAACTGGCTGAGTCAGCTGGGGTCGGCGGTTTGAACCCCACTGACGAAGTATGATGAGGAAATGAGGTGATTTCCGAAATAGCTTTAACTTCTACCACTTTTTTTTAATTATTGTTGCTTTTCCACAATAATTTTTCATTAAAAACGGCCTCAAGCTCAATAAAAATTGTTATAAGGCCATAAAATAACAAAAACAAATAACTTAAGAAGACGAGCACACCAAAAAGTATTGAATTATTAACAAAAACCAACAACCACATGATCAAGTTTAAATAGCACTGGAATAGCTGCGCTTGATTGTAGTTGGCTTCACAAATGAAAAAGTGGCTTCACAAATGAAAAAATGCAAAAAGCAACAAGAATTTACAAGGCGAACTTAGCACAGTGTGTAGGCAACTGGCTGAGTCAGCTGGGATCGTCGGTTCGAATCCCGCTAAAGAAGTCTGATGAGGAAATGTGGTGATTTCCGAAATAGCTATCACTTCTACCATTTTTTCAAAATTATTGTTGCTTTTCCACAATAATTTTTCATTAAAAACGGCCTCAAGCTCAAAAAAAATTGTTGATTATAATTGTCATAAAGCCATAAAAAACAAAAACAAATAACTTAAGGACGAGCACACCTAAAAGCCAAACATTCTATAAATGGAGTTATTAACAAAAACCAACAAAACCAACAACCACACGATCGAGTTTAAATAGCACTGGAATAGCTGCGGTTGATTTTAGTTGGCTTCACAAATGAAAAAGTGGAAAAAGCAACAAGAATTTACAAGGCTTCCTGTTTTCCAATTTTCATGCAATTTCGAATATAAATAGCTTTAAGTAACGACCA
>NW_016160914.1:36133-37446 GCF_001687245.7 Rhagoletis zephyria | reverse complement strand
TCTATAAGCTTATCCAGGCAAAAAGCTACCTACGTACCGAATTTTAGGCAAATCGGACCATAAATACGATTACTTCGAACAGATCGGTCCCTGGTCCACTTCTCGGACAAAGTGGATCATATATTCTAAAAAGCTACCTACGTACTGAATTTTAAGCAAATCGGACCGTAAGTACGATTTTTTCGAATAGATCAGTCCCTGGTCCACTTCTCGGAANGCAAATCGGACCATAAATACGATTACTTCGAACAGATCGGTCCCTGGTCCACTTCTCGGAAAAATGGACCACATATCCTAATATATGCTAAAAAACTACTTACGTACCGAATTTTAAGCAAATCGGACCATAAATGCCATTTTTTGGAATATATCGGTCCCTGGTCCACTTCTCCAAAAAAATTGATCATATATGCCAATGCATGCTAAAAAGCTACTTGCGCACCGAATTTTAAGCAAATCAGACCTTAAATTCGATTTTTTCGAATAGATCGGTCCCTGGACCACTTCCCGGAAAAAATGGGTCATATATAGCTAAAAAGCTACTTACGTACTAAATTTTAAGCAAATCGGACCATAATAAGATTTTTTCGAATAGACCGGTCCCTGGTCCACCTACCCGAAAAAAGTAAAATTTTGTTAGCCTAAAACATGGTGGTTATCGAAAGCTATTTGTATACAAAATTTCATGATACAAAAAAAAGGGACTTCTCTTTATATAATTAGTATAGATTAGTTATTATTTGCTCCATATGTAAGTGATCGGTATTTTCATCGCACACGTGCCATCATGTTCTGCACGACTGCATCATCGACATTACGCGATGCGCACAATTACTTTGTTTTGCACTCTTCAATAATTTTCACTCTTTCACCTGTTTTCTTCAAGATTCCTTTGACAATTGACCAATATTCCCCAATAGGACGTGGCTCTGGGCTATNCAGTCATGAGGTACAAAATTGATGTTATTTGCATTATACCACGGCAATGTGTCCTTGGCATAGTGGCAGGTTGCCATGTCCGCCTAGAACGATGGCCAACTCCTTATCTGTTGATAAATGACAGAAATGACTTGATCATTCATTGTCCCGGATGGGAAAAAAGGGCTGCTCTTACGGCCGCAGGAATAAATAGCTTGCCAAACCATGTGGTTTTTGGAAATTTGGACTTCATTTTCAGCTTACAACTTTCAGGGGCATCTTGACGACTTGCAGCAGTATAAAAATCTTGACCTGCAATATATTTTGAATTTTTATAGCAGTAGGTTTCGCAGTCCATAACAATGCAGTTGTATTTTTTAATTTAGAATTCATAC
>NW_016160914.1:16634-33664 GCF_001687245.7 Rhagoletis zephyria | reverse complement strand
TCGCGAAAACGCACTGAGGACCTTCCGAGCACTGTTTTTATCACTTTGACCATGCTAACCCCCGCTCCCTGGTTTTCTCGTAACTGTCAGGCCTTATTTGTACCGATTAAAACCCTGCAAACTGTCGAATAGTGCACTCTTTAATTTTTTAGCAATTTTACGTGTACTTAAGGCCGGGTCATTTATAAACTCGTGCAAAATGGTTTGTCTCGTTACTAGCTCGGTTGCCATTTTTAACTCAACTAGGAATCAAATTCAAATGAAATTTCTTCTACGTTCAACTAAGGTCATGGTCAACTTATGGTATTTGAATTTCAAAATATTGAATTCGTTTTGGGTAAGTTATAAGCTACCCAAAGTGTCGCAGTTTTGGTGTGTTCACCCTTTAACACTGTTCAACATTTTTTTTTTCTTGTTAAATTGAAAAATATGTAGAGAAAAATAATAAACCCAGATCATCCACTATTTCCAATAAGTTACTTCGTGTTCTAAACACTGAAAAACTAATTCATTGTACATTGATAATTGTAATTATGGTAACGGGCCATAAAGATTACTTAAAATAGAAACAATAACAAAACGGTACAAGGCACGATAAAAATTTTATTCGTCTATATAATCATCAGATTCAGGTTGTGTATATTCAAAATTCTCTTCTAAAAGCCTGTCTTTTACTTCTGGATCAAATGATTTTCTTTTTACTGTTTGTAAAGGTCTTAAACTCGTAATATGAGGATCCGAAGAATAAAGTAGACGATGAAATACATCTTCAAGGTTAGCTTTCCTTGAAGTTTTTCGGCTAAAACGTTCACGATACGCTTTGAAATCTTTATTTCGTGATTCGAAAAAAACATGCGGCAGTTCAGAGAAGTTTCTTCAGATGGGGGTTAATAGTGTCGAGAACTTGTTTGGCTTCACTGCGCTTTCCACTAGCTCGCAGGCTCATTTGTGCTGTGAACGTTAATTGTTCGTGGGAATAATCTTGACGAAGCTAGGACGTTTTGCTACGTTTTGACTGGTCACTAAATTCCCCAAACTCTTTAGTGGGCCTTCCTTCTTTAGGTATCTGATACCCCACAAATTGACAAGTTTTTTCTAACCACGCTTTTTCCGATTCATAAAATCTATTTTTGTGTCTACCGAATCCGATCCATTTTAAGGTAATGTAGCTCTTGAAATTGCGCAAACATATTTGCAACTTCTTTCTTTCCGAAGCTGGGCAGCTGGTTTGGCTTGAAATATATTGTTCCACATCTCTGAACTTGCATTGTAGTAATTTAGACGGGCTTTTAAAAAATATTTCACACAAATCCCGATTTTTAATGGATAAAAGGGTTCCGTCTGGAATAAAAGTTAACAGTATTGAAATAAAGAATAAATACATACGGTATATACCATTCTCTTCCATTAGTTTGAATTTTTCTAAAAACACTCCCACTTGGAACATATTTTTGATAAAATAATGACAAAATGTGCCTGACAAAAATTAATAAGTTCACGTTAAAACATATTTTTCTCAAAAATGCGCAACGTTCTTGTGCAAATCTTTTAAGTTTACTTATATATAAAGACTTGCAGTTATAACAACCAAAGGATCGGAAAAAGAACCTTGAGCATTTTGGAAAAAAAAACCAATTTAAAAATTCACTATGAAAAAAAAAATTTATTAAAATTGTTCCTTATATCTCAGAAACCATTGAAATTATGTAATTATGTAAAGTTGTAAAACAATCAGCACACATTGCTTATTCAACGACATAGTTCCTTCTAAACTAATAGTAACCTTAAACATAATAAGACAGCCTTTAATAACACATATGAACTCGCCTTCGATATCGGAAAAAAAATTTTCTGACTGAAAAGTTAACTTTCAGCTGTTGTACGCGGCAACTGGTAATAGTTCGGAACCCAATGTTTATACACGAGATTTGCTACATTGTTATGACTCTGCTGGTAAATATTTTTTATCTTAAATACCAACTTTCGAAAAATGAGTTTTGAGCATCGCCCTCTATGAAGAAGCCACAGTCTGCATCGGTTCGAATCCCGCTGAAGAAGTCTGATAAGGTAATGTGGTGATTTCCGAAATAGCTATCACATCTACCATTTTTTTCAAAATTATTGTTGCTGTTCCACAATAATTTTTCATTAAAAACGGCCTCAAGATCAATAAAAATTTTTGAATATAATTGTTATAAGGCCATAATATAACAAAAACAAATAACTTAAAGACGAGCACACCTAAAAGTAAAACATTTTAAAATAGATTTATTAACAAAAATCAACAAAACCAAAAACACATGATCAAGTTTAAATACCACTGAAATAGCTGCGCTTGATTTTAGTTGGCTTCACAAATGAAAAAGTGGAAAAAGCAACAAGAATTTACAAGGCCAACTTAGCACAGTGCCTAGGTAACTCGCCGAGTCAGCTGGGGTCGTCGGTTCGAATCCCGCTGAAGAAGTCTGATGAGGAAATGTGGTGATTTCCGAAATAGCTATCACTTCTACCCAGGGTTCGGAAATATTCACTCACCTTCGTAAGCGAACGCGACCGTGAGNGTTGGCTTCACAAATGAAAAAGTGGAAAAAGCAACAAGAATTTACAAGGCCAACTTAGCACAGTGCCTAGGTAACTCGCCGAGTCAGCTGGGGTCGTCGGTTCGAATCCCGCTGAAGAAGTCTGATGAGGAAATGTGGTGATTTCCGAAATAGCTATCACTTCTACCCAGGGTTCGGAAATATTCACTCACCTTCGTAAGCGAACGCGAACGTGAACGTATCAAATATTCTCTATTGATTCTCCTTCGCGACGAGAAGCATAAAACAAGTCCAGATCGTTCGCGTTCGCGAATGTTAAGTAGATCAAACAGCGTGCGTTCATATATGTAGCTATAAGTAGTGTCGGTGCCTTCGCGAACGTTCACTGCTGTCGATCTCGTTCATAAGTGAATGTAAATGCTGCGGCAAATATTCGCGGAAAGTTGGGGTGGCTAGAGATACTATTCTATGCGAAGGCAAAAATGAGGTGTCAAATGCAAGGGCTTGGCCTCTAGATGTGCAGTAAAGATATATATTTTTTTAATAGGGTTGCCACCTGCGTTTAAAATCATGATATTTACACTGTTCTCCCGGTTCTCAAAAATGAGGTGTCAAATGAAAGGGCTTGGCCGTCTAGATGTGCAGTAAGGGGGTTTATATTTTTTGTAAATGCTGTTTTCGTCAACTAGTTAGGGCGTTGCTATGCAGATGGTTGTTCTTACCAAAGCATGTTAAAATTGCGTTTGCTTATGCATGCATCATGTGTATGTATGTATGTACTTTGGTTGCAGATGGTTGTTTTTACTAAAGCATGCTAAAATTGCGTTTGCTTATACATGCATATGTATGTATGTATATACTTTGATGCGTTTATTCATATCTACCTACATACCCTGCAGGGAAACCGGGGACTAGTGAATCAATTTTCTAGTTCCGTACTAGGTCTTTATCGCCAAAAAGGAATTAGTCCGATAGGAACTAGATCCCCACCAGTCCAAAATCGGCGAAAAGTGGTACTTTTAAAAAACTAATTTTTTTTAGTTTTTTCACTAGAAATCTATATCTAAAGTGACGAATTTAGAAATGGTTCGGAACTATAGAAAAAGGGATGCAAAACGAACTAGATCTTATTTGTCGAATTTAGCACTAGTAGGGAACTATCGAAAAAGGGATGCAGTGGGGGGCCTTGTTTACTTTTCATAGATATATGCTTGGCGGCTTTTTCGTTCAAATACGCTTCTATTGTGCACTTCGCAGATGCTTTTTCATAGCTTGATAATACAAAACCAAAATGTGTGTTAACATCTTAACATCTTGGGACCGTCTGGAATCTAACCAGTAACACCGAGCAACTCTGCAAACTCAGCTGCAGCCAAAGGTATGTAAACGTACATTTCTTACAATCATTCAAACAAATTTAATTTGAAATTGAAAACACATTTCTTCCAAAATAGCTTAAAATCGCACACACGGAAGAACCAAAAAGATTGAAAAATCATGATAATTTTTTCTTTCGTCTGTCGATTTTAGAACTGTTTCTGAACTATAGCATTTAGGACTAGTTCGGAACTATCGAAAAAGGGATGCAGCGGGCGGCAATTGACACTTCCTAGGACATCTCCATGTTAAATTCGCTAGTTGCTTGCATGCAAAAGAGATTTAACGCGAACCAGTACTGGGTCTAAATGTACTAGAAGCGCACCAGTTCAGAACTAGAGAGTTTCCCCACAGGGTATGTATGTACAATATTCATACATACATATGTACATTCTACAACTATGTATGCATGTGAAAAACATCTTGTCGATGGTGTTATTATATTCTTCCGTACATGTTAGTTAGAAAGCATTTTCGCTGTTGTTCATACGCGAAATTTTTCACGTAGCACGGATTGCATGTATTGCATAACTTGCAAACACACAACAAGAAAATACATTGGATACAACATTTCTTATCGCTGCAAAATATGCAACGTCGAAACCCATGTATATATTTTGCAAAATAGCATAGCAAGATAAATGCCACCCTGTGCTAGTTGTTTGGTTGTTGGAATTGCTACATGTTTCTCTCATTCTTCTCATCTCGCTCACTTCATTTTTTTTTTGCTGTCTCTTGTTATTGTATTTCATACATAATTTCGCTTCTTGCTACCCATGCATGCTACCACTTTGCAAAGGGGTGCTCTCGTACTCTTCGAAATTTGGAATTTGGAAAAATCGTATTTATGGTCCGATTTGCTTAAAATTTGGTACGCAGGTAGCTTTTTGCCTAGATTAGCATATATGATCCTTTTTTCCACGAAGTGGGCCAAGGACCGATCTATTCGAAAAAATCGTATTTATGGTCCGATTGGTTAAAAATGTGGTAGGTAGATAGTTTTTTGACTGGATTAGCATATATGATTCCTTTCTTCGGGAAGTGGACCAGGGACCGATCTATTCGAAAAATCGTATTTATGGTCCGATTTGATTAAAGTTTGGTACGTAGGTTTTGCCTAGATAAGCTTATAGGATACTGTTTTCCAATTTTCATGCAATTTTAAATATAAATAGCTTTGAGCAACCACCACATCAAGGGGCGGATTCGTCACTAGGCAAGTTTTTTTTGCGACAATCAGAAACAACGGATACAGCCAAAAATGTATTCATCAGTTCGTTTTCATATATAATGTAATGTATTTAGCTTTTTACCTAGATTAGCATATCGACTGCTGAGTGGAAAATCGACGTATCTCGGCAGTCAGTTCGAAAACGCCCTATCTCAAAAAACTTTTCAAAACGTCCTATTTCAGAATTTGGTTGAAGAACGCCCTATTTCAGAATTCGTTTCAAAAACGCCCTATCTCAGCTGCCGATTCAAAAACGCCCTACATCAGCACATTTTCGATACATTTTGAAGTGATATAGGGCATTTTTGAATCGTATTCTTCAACCAAATTCTCAGATAGTGTTTTTCAATAAAATTCTGAAATAGGGCGTTCTTGAAAACTTTTTTGAGATAGGGCGTTTTCGAACTGGCTGCCGAGATAGGTCGATTTTCCGCTCAGCAGTCGATATGGAATCCTTTTTTTCAGGGAAGTGGACCACGATCTATTCAAAAAAATCATATTTGTGGTCCGATTTGCTTAAAATTCGGTACGTACGTAGCTTTTTGCCTGGATTAGCATATAGGATTCTTTTTTCCGAGAAGTGGGCCAGGGACCGATCTATTCAAAAAAATCGTATTTATGGTCCGATTTGCTTAAAATTTGGTATGTAGGTAGCTTTTTGCTTAGATTAGCGTATAGGATCCTTTTTCCGTGAAGTGGACCAGGGACCGATCTATTCAAAAAAATCGTATTTATGGTCCGATTTGCTTAAAATTTGGTATGTAGGTAGCTTTTTGCTTAGATTAGCGTATAGGATCCTTTTTCCGTGAAGTGGACCAGGGACCGATCTATTCAAAAAAATCGTATTTAATTCAATTCAATCTTTATTCCTATTATGGTCCGATTTGCTAATTTTCTATTGGTAAAGAGGGCGTGGCGCCTTCTAAACATACTGAAACTTGTACCTATCTATAAATACATATATAATTCTTCGGTAAGTGTGTTTTCGAGTGAACTCCTCCTAAACAACCGAAATGATTTTAATGAAATGTTTGTCCTAAAGTCCCTGTATAGTTTAGGTTCACAACCTAAAACGCCAAGTGGCGCTGGAGTCGAGTTAATAAAAATCTTATTTATGATCTGATCTGGCTAATATTCAAAATATGTATTGTGATTTGCTTGACCTTGGTTTGTCGGTCCAAACAGGAATCTTTATTTACGGTTGATGGATAGCTCGTTTCCAATGGATGGTGGCAAGTGGCTGACTTACGTGTAATGATTTTGTATTACCGGCTGACTCAATTGCTGTCAAATGAATAGTCCAGATTTGATGCTCACAACTTTTTTATTATACGCAACAACATGGCTGGGGATTTTCCGGAGGGAATGTGACGGCACCTTTTGCCTCTATTAATTTCCACTGAGGGGTGAGTATCGACTCCCCGAATGTCGCCAGCTTTTCATACAAGCTTTTAATCCACATTAATTACTTGGTTGTAATTCCGTTCTTGCGAGGGCTGATGAGTGTGGTTCGCTCCGTGTCCAATTCCAAGAAGGAAAGATATTTTTCTAGCCTCGTGGTATGTGACCACCGATTCTTTTATCGTATGTCAGTGTGGGCATTTTCATAGTGGCCATGTCAATTCGTGTCTATACCGATATGATGGTTCGTGTCTTGAATAGCTATTGGTTACGTACAGTCATCTGGCAATCCCCTCCATTTTGAAGTTTAGCTTTGACAGTTTTGTTATTAGATCAATTGGTAACGTGAAGGGAAATATTTCTGCGAAAAAAATGGCTCGCTATGTGGCTCTGGAGTTGAGTTATTGCTAAAAATCGTATTTATGGTCCGATTTGCCTCATAAACAAGATGTATATTGGTAACGGTAGGGGCAATACTATTGAAAAAACGAGCAGCAAGGTGGCGCTGGAGTCGAGTTATTGCTAAAAATCGCCAATTGAAGTCATTCGGAGACACCAGGTATCAAAATCAAATTACCACCGTTAAATCGACCACCATAATCATTGCGGTCCTTGCTTTACGGCGACTAAACAAAATACAGACAATTCTTGACGAATGCCTACAAATTCAATTGTAAGAAATTTATGGTATTTCGTCTGAAATAAGTCTATGTATATTGGATTCCTGTGGACCAATGATGTTCTATCATTTTGAAATTGCCACCACCTTTTCTATACAGATTCAAGGACGATTCACCATCGAGCCGGATCATTGTTTCCACAAGAGCTTCTTTACGGACATAACGCTTTCGTTAGGTTATTTAAGACGGCAATGGAGGATATGCTTTCTGACGACCACAAAACCAAATGTGAACGTAAATTGTGGTGAAAACTTTGTACCAAATATTTGAATAAAGAAAGAAATTTTGCTGCTAGTGCAAAAATAAGTTAATGTTAAATGTAAAAAAGACAAATTATATGGTAATTTCTTCATCTAATAAAACGAGTTTAGAACAACATGAGTTACACGTTAAGAACGAAAAAATTTCAGAATCAACCACAATTAAATATCTGGGTGTTCTAATTGACAATAAATTAAAATTCCATGATAACATTGATTATACGGTGAACAAAACGTCGAAAAAAATTGGATTTATGAAAAGAACATGCAAACATCTAAGTAGAAGATATAAAATCATAGTTTATAGATCAATTGTCGAGCCACACTCCATATACTGCACTACTATTTTGTTTATAACATCTGACACGCAGATAGATAAGCTACAAAAAATGCAAAATAGGGCTATGAGACATATTCTTAACGCCCGATACGATACCAGCTGAACAACTTAAACTGGTTAAATGTGAAACTACTAATCTTTTTCCATACAATGAAGTTTATTTATAATATAAAGAATGGAGCTCTTCCGAAATATTTTAGTGACAACTTTAGGTATAGTAGTGACACTCACACCTATAAAACAAGAGTTAGGGATAATTATGAACTCCCATTCTGCCAAACGGAAAACCTAAAGCAAGATTTGTACTATAAAGGTTTGAAAATATACAACGAACTGCCGGCAAATATAAGAAGCTGCAACAGCTTACAACAATTCAAAAAGATTATACCACCACTGCAAAATATATGTATAGAATGAAATGATGAGAAAAAATTTTATTTTAAAGGGTTGCTGCCTGATCCAGTAGAGAACAGTGGAGAGGGTCGGCATGGAAACTAGTCCTTTCCATTCGCTTACAGTGCGGCTCTGGATCTCGTCCCTTCAGACCGCCTGTATAACAGGAATTTCTAAAGATAGATTGGCTCGGAAACTAGTATTTTTCGACTGATCACAAATTACTTTATACCCTTTACATATGACCACAAAGCCTGAAGCGTAGGTGCGACTTGGAATAAAGTCCACAGCAACGGTATAGGAAGTGCGGCTCTGGAACTCGTCCTTTCAACCTGCCCACCTAACCAGTACCCAACATTTGGGCTGCTCGGGATCCCGTCCATTCTGTCCATTCCGACAGCTACGGTCACACTTATAATTAATATAATCTAATATAATATACAGCGTGGCGACGAATAACTGTTACCCCGGTTTTTTTGAGAAATAAAAAGGTCGTTTATAGATTTTGCGAAAAAAGTCTTTTATTGTTAATTTTCCACAGATTTTACTTTAGTTGTATTAATTAGTTATTAAATTTTAATTCCTATTTACATTTGCCAGCAGTTTTAACTTTGAGAGAAAAGTTCATTTGGCACGCAAGTCTTTTTGAGGTGTATTTTTTCTTTGTACAAAAAAATCCAAAAAAGAAAAAAACTGTATAAGGTTGGTCAAATGAGCGGCCATTGTTGTTGTTGTTGTAGCGGCTGCAACAACCCCGCCCAGATCGGTTGATATCTCAGTCGTTGTCGTCAAGTTCCACTAACGGCAGCCGTAAGAAGCGTGCAGCCTCCACTGGGTCGGTCCACAGGGACACAGCCGTTAGGGTTGTCGGGCGAAGAGATGTTTCGAGTCGTGAGGGGTCTCTCCGCATGCCGGAAACTCATTTGGTACATCCGCGTTTAGTCTACTCAGATATGAGTTTAACCTGCTGCAGTAGCCAGAGCGAAGTTGGACTATTGTGGTTCTTGTCTCCCGAGGCAGATGAAGCTCCGTCTCGTCAATGTCCGGTAGTTGTGTGCCTAGAATGGCATTCACAGGTCTACATGACTCGAGACTGACTCCCGGTGAATGCCGTTAAAGGCCTGTTGGTATGCTGACGGGTCCAGAGGCTGCCTAATGAACCTCTGGACTTTTTCCGTCAGTTCGTATAGATGCCTCCTGACGTGCCAAGGCGAGGGCTCCTCTGCAAGCAGTTTCTGGTTGGGAGCCATAGGAGTGGCATTATGTTATGCTCCTTGACTGGGAGCATTTTCGCCTCGTCATGAAGGTGGTGTTCTGGCGACATCAGGAGGCATCCAGTCGCTGTCCTGAGTGCGGTGTTTTGTGTTGTCTGTAGCTTCATCCACTGCGTCCTACTAGTCCCCGGCGACCACACTGGTGCTGCGTAGTTTAAAACCGGCGGGCCTATTGCCTTGTATGATGCCGGCTAGCGAATTGAGGACCTTGTTGCGGCTCTGTACTCTATTGACAATAGCGGTTGCGTGCGCAGAGAAGGAGAGCAGGCTGTCGAATGTTACTCCGAGTATTTTGGGGTTATTCACCGCCTGAATTGGTGTATCATCGACGTGAATTCCCAGCGGTAGCCTGACCAACTTCGTCCAGGTGGTGAACAAGGTCGCGGAGAATTTCGTAGGGGAGAGGGCTAGGCACCTTGCAGTGAAGAAGCGAGAAAGCTCGGAGAGATACCCGTTTACTTTCGAACACAAGTCATCAATTCCATTCCCAGTCGCCATGATCGAGCAATCGTCGGCGTAAGCGACAATCGAGACTCCCTCTGGTGGTTGACGGAGCTTTGAAATATAAAAGTTGAACAGTAGCGGGGAAAGGACACCACCCTGTGAAACCCCCTGTTTTATTTTCCTGTTTGCTCGAATTGTCTCTAAACATTACCGACGAGTGTCGACCACTCAGATAATTTGCCGACCACCGTTTGAGCCTCTGTGGGAGAGAGGAAGCCTCTATATCTTCTAGTAGCGTGGAATGGCTGACAGTGTCAAACGCCTGAGACAAGTCCAACGCTACTATGATCGTTCTCTCACAGGGACGGTTACGGTTAAGGCCACGAGTTATCTGAGTGTTTATGGCGTTAAGTGCTGTCGTTGTTCTGTGCACTTTACGGAAACCATGGTGTGCTTCGCTGGGTTCAGGTGGCTCGTGAAATACGGGAGCAGCAAGGCCTCAAGTGTCTTCGCTACCGGGGAAAGGAGTGTTATCGGTCGATACGAATCTCCTTTGTTGGCACGTTTTCCCGGTTTGAGCAGCGGGACCACTTTCCCCACCTTCCAGATGTCTGGCATGATGAGTGGCCATTGACAAATTGAGGACCACCGTTATGGGCTGTTTTTGCTTACGCGTAAAAGCACATTTAGCGCATTTAGCTCTAAATGCTACTCTAAATGTACATTTATCCATACAAAATTCGTCATCTAAATGCAACTAAATGCAACTCAATCTTTGCATTTAGAATCTAAATGCTAAAAGCAACCCTGTGATCTTCCAAAATTTCCACGATTCGAACATGGTTTAATGAGAAAAAGTGGCAAGATTGCTTTTTCGAGTATACAGTCGCTAGCTGCGTTTCAGTGATCGCCGATCGAGATTTCATTTATTATTTTACATTATTTGGATAAAGAAAAGTTACGCAAATTCAACATCGATATGATGCTGATAGAAATCTGGATTAATTTGTGATCAACTCTGTTTGTTTTGTTTCCTAATTAAGTGTGGAAATTATAATTGGCAGCACCGACAAATGAATATATACACAAACAAATGTTCGGTTATGGTTAAAACAATTCAAGTTTTTGTATTGAATTTTCGGTTTAGAATTTATTTTTTCCTTTTCAGTAGGGGTTTTTGCACATTATCTTTTCCGTGAGAATTCATCGTAATGGATACGGATCTGAATAAGCGACTGGAACACGGCTGTTTGACAAAAGCATAGGATTTCGAACTCGCGTAAATGTACATTTGCTAAATGCGATAGCATGAACGCTCTTCGAAAACATATGTTCGAAAGTGCTAAATGTTGCATTTTAAATGCAGCAAAAACGCTGCATTAGGTACGCTACTTCCGCAGGACCCAAATTTTTAAGCATCAGCATGCATATTCCTTTGGGACCCATGGCTTTGGAGGCTTTCGCCTTCCCGATTTCCACCTGAACTTCACCGCAAGTGAAAGCAAGGGGAGCACAAGTTGTTGGCAGGTTGTGCAGCCTTCTGGTCACTCGACGCTTGGCTTTGTCCACCGGAGGATGCAGTATGAACTGCCGGCTAAAATAGCTCGCGCATCGCTCCGGGGCCGACGAAGCATGGTCGCCGAAAGAAATTTCGACTCTGTCGTCGTGCTTCGTCAGATTGGACAGTGACCTCATGGTTGACCAAAGCTTACTCATACCAGAGGTGAAGTTACAGGTCTTCAGGTGCTCTTCCCACTTCTTCCGCTTATGTACGTTCACTAGTTGCCGAATCTCCGCGTTGAGATCCCTGATACGGGGATCTCAGGGATCGACCTGACGAAGGCTGTCACGCTCATCGGCTAGAACAGCCGCTTCTGCAGGGAAATTTGGACGTGGGTCCGTTATGCCGGTACGAAGCGAGCTGCAGCAGCCATTCCCACGACAGCCGGTTCTACGTACCGGAATGACTGGGGTTTACCCGACCAAGGGCTGTAGTTTCGGCGATCTTACCCCGTTTAGGTCGGCGAAATCCATCAAACGTTGCTCGATTCTAGGGCTACACCTTCTCCGCTGGCATAGAGTCAAACCCAGGGCCAGAAATCTACACCTGCTGCGCATGCCAGAGACGACTGCATAAAAACTCCACCTCGGTCAGGTGCAATGCCTGTGACGGGTGGAGTCACGTCCGTAACTGCTCGGGCCTACGTACGCACCGGCAATGGACCACGTCGTTCGTGGCCCCATGCTGTGCGAACCGGACCGCCTCCACGGTAAACCACCACCCGCCTGGGCAGCACACAATCAACACACCCACACCCCAACACAACACAACAATAGACACACAAACAAACATAATAGCACCCACACACCGCCGCCGGCAACTCCTAGTCCCTCCGACAATCTGCTCTGTTTGTCAGTCCAGAATATACCGTAACGTGACATCAGTCAAGTGCAACTCTTGCAAACTTCGCAAACACGCGAGATTGGACGAGTGACTATGTTGGCCCCTGTTGTGCTGCCTCGTCGCATCCCTCCCCCGCGACTCCGCCAACCACCACCACAAGGCAGCACCCCGTTCTGCAGCACGTACAGCAGGGGCCGGCAGGCAATACAACTCTTTAACACCACACATCACAATCGGTCTCCCAAGGCACACAAAGGTGCTACAATTTAACTGTAACGGACTCCATAGCAAGATCGAGGAGATAACTGTCTTTATGGGAAGGCATGGAATATTAATAGCTGCGGTCCAAGAGACGAAGTTTCACGGCAATTCAACCCGCACCGCCGAGATCGCGAGCGAGATAATGGTGGAGGTTTAGCGTTCATCACGCACCACACCGTGCAGTCATGGTGTACTGAACTGAAAGTGGCGCAATCCCGAAACCGCTACTTTGGTTTTGCCGACTTTGACGTTANGCGAGATAATGGTGGAGGTTTAGCGTTCATCACGCACCACAGCGTGCAGTCATGGTGTACTGAACTGAAAGTGGCGCAATCCCGAAACCGCTACTTTGGTTTTGCCGACTTTGACGTTTATGGCAATACGTAAACAAACTTTTTGTTTAGAAACAAGTGCAAACTTATTGTGTACTTTCAAGTGAAAAATCGAAGTAATTCGTGCGTTCTATAGTAAAAAATGTGTAATAAATTCTTTATAAAAATGTCGTGCCGTGTGTTGACATGACGACGACGCCTTGGCCAGAAAGTGGGTAGAGTTCTGCCGGCAGGAGAAGCCATACAATTTAGACACCAGCAAGAGTGGTTGTATATTTTTTGTTAACGTTGTGCTTAATTTGCTATATTCAAAGATGGCTTAAGAAATTGGTGAATCGTGAAGAAAACACGTTTTCGCACTGCAAATTCACAACTGTCAACTCATTGTTCTTCGCCATATTCTTTGTTTACCCGTTGCCACAAATGTCATTCTGCGGGAATGCGCAATCTTGTATTCTATCGTTCTTGCCGTGCAGTATCGTGTCATTGAAGCAGACATCGACCGCAAAGATACCATCCCAGAATGTCAGGGTATTGCTATCCGATCAGGCGATGTTGAGCTCGAAATATTTAACGTATACATACCCCGTCACCAGCTGCCCGGCAGGATATCACCCTGAAATAGGTGCGCTACTCAGAGGTGAAAACCGTATGGTAGTTGGTGACTTTAACGCGCACCACGATCTTTGGCACTCAAGCCTGTCAAATGATCGTAGGGGAATATATCTGGCTGAGCAGATAGACGATTCGACATTCTGCACTGTTCGCGCCTCTCACGCATATTCGCAATACACATCCACTCTCTCAGCTTTGTCATTTAGTTAGTCTATGAGTTCAGTAATAAATGAACCAGCAAGCATTAAGCACGCATCGTTTTAATTTACTCCGCTAGAGCCGCAACAGATGGTCCTTCAGACCGGATCTCGGTTATTAACGCAAATAAAAAATCGCTTAACAATATATAATTAATTTAATCGCAAATACTAAAGTGAATACGCAATTAACTAAATACAGACTACAAAAACAATAAAACTAGAAGAGCACCTGCATTCGCTGCCGTGAAAGTGTATGTGAATAAACTACTTACATTGAAACCTACAGCCAGTAAGGCAAAAGGGCACATCAGGGAAACGGTCATTTTAAGGTCATATTCATTTCTTTGGTATACCGTTTTGAAGTGCATTGAAGTGTCTGTGACCAAAAGAGACTCAGCACGAAATGCAATTAAACGCTCTCTTGAACTCAGTAAAGCTGAAAGCGGAAAATACTCCAAACAGCAACTGGAAGTATACATAGAGCTTTTACGTGAACAATGGGGCCGGTTTAATATTGCTCAAGAAATTGTGGAAGAGTCATGCGGAGCGAACGCCATAGAAGCAGAACAGTACGAAAGAGAACAGGGCGAACAATGGTATGCATCCGCAATGTCAAATTTCAAAGCAATGCTCGAAGCACAATCTCCTCTTAACACAACAACTGTAGGCGAAATTTCACGCAGCACATCTGTCNCAAGCTTCCAGCATTTAATTTACCTCATTTTGAAGGAGATCCGACAACATGGCTCACATTTTTCGACAGTTTCAGTGCCATCGTACTAAAACACGAAACGCTGACTGGAAGTCAAAAATTGCACTATTTACGCTGCTGCTTGTCTAAAGAGCCGCTGCAACTAATCTCAAATTTCAAACTTCAAGATGCAAATTTCAGCGAAGCCTGGAATTTATTAACAACACGGTACAATATTCCGCGTGTTATTAAAGATCATCATTTCCGTGCTATTTTTTCGGTGCAAAAGGCAAACAGCGACACTCCCACTGCAATCAAAGGCGTATTAGACCCCATCATGCAAAATGTTCGTGCATTGAAGGCTTTGGCGCTGCCGGTTCAACATTGGGATGAATGGCTTATACACGTAATTGTGCATAGGCTAGCAAACGAAACAAGACGACAATGGGAACTTTCACTTGGAGAACAACAAGGGGTAGATCTTAATATTTTGCAGGAATTTCTCGAAACTCGATGTCGCTCGCTAGAGGCAGCGTTAACGCATACTGGGTTTACGAAACAGACTGCAGCAAAACCCATAAACAAAATCAATGCATATCACGCCACGCAAGGGGGTCAGGCGGATTCCAAACGGTGTTTGTATTGATCTGGTGAGCATAGAATTTATCAATGCCCTCAATTTCTTGAAATCCCAGTAACCACGCGAAAGGACGTAATCCGAAATAAAAACGCTTGTACAAACTGTTTGAGCGAGATGCATAAAAGAGACAAGTGCCGAAGCGCATCAACGTGCAGAATATGCAGCCACCATACGCTACTTCATTATTCCGAAACCGACACTACTTCGATGGATACTGCGAATTCACAATCATCCAAAAATAGTGACAATGCAAACATCACCTTACTTGCAAGGCATTCGTCGTACTCTGCCACTGCCGCACTAAGCCCACCAGAAGCAACCACTTCGGGCACACATTCTGACGCGACCTTTGGGCAAGCCGTTCTTCTCGCTACTGGCCAATTACGAGCATGTGACATCAACGGAAAGCAGCATGTTTTGCGCGCGTTTTTTGATTCAGGCTCACACTCTTCATTTATAACTGAACCATGTGTTCAAGGATTACAATTAGCTAAAAGGCGAAGTGAAGTCATTGTGTCCGGAATCGGATGCTCAAAGGGGAAGGTAAAGGGCGAAACATCATTGTTGTTGACGCCATTGGAAGGCACCGAAACATTCCCTCTATCGGCTCTTGCAGAATCTTTGCCCGCGGCGAAAATACACTCTTCGAAATGGCCGCAGATTGAAGGCCTAAAATTAGCTGATCCGCAGTATTACTTGCCAGCTCGCATAGACTTAATTATAGGATCTGATGAAATGTATTCTCTATTGGAAACAGAGGTTATAAAGGGCCCGCCTAGCTAACTACTTTAGATAAATCGAACAATACATCTCCTTGCTTATATTCAGATAGCGACTTAACAAAGGCAGTGATAAAGGCGTGGACACTTGATGAATAACCGGAGACTCGTTACTTTACTACAGAAGAGACAAGATGTGAAAAGCTATTCGAAACAACTCACCGACGAAACACGCAAGGGCGCTTTATCATGCATTTGCCATTTAGGCAAAATATTAAATTAGGTGACTCACGAGCTGTAGCGGTACAATCTNACTTTACGACAGAAGAGACAAGATGTGAAAATCTATTCGAAACAACTCACCGACGAAACACGCAAGGGCGCTTTATCGTGCATTTCCCATTTAGGGAAAATATTAAATTAGGTGACTCACGGGCTATAGCGGTACAATGCTGGTTAAGAATGGAAAGAAGGCTTGAGCTAAATAACGAGCATCGAGAACAATATCATGCATTCTTGCAAGATATGTTGGATCAGGGTCATATGGAGCCGCTAAGTAACGTGCCTTCATCAAATTGCTATATGCCACATCACAGCGTTATCAAAGAGTCGAGCTGCACAACGAAAACGCATATCGTCTTCAACGCTTCGCATAAAACCACAAACGGCCTTGTAAATATTGGAAGGGTGTTTAGTATTTTCTTAGCTCTACAGACGCATTTAGGTGAGCATTAAAATGCCCCACAATGATTCCAAAAGTAAAACGCAAGTAAAAACGTTGAGTCTTAAAGTTGGAATGTTTTATTCGGCTCATCGCCGTTCTTTTATATGCTTACAATCTACCTTATGAGTAATCTAATTTACAAACTTACATTTCTAAGTTGTTAGTCACGCTTATGATTCTACGTTGTTGTGCATGCATACATACATGTATATGGGTTCAATCGAGTTTATGTTATTGGAGAAGTGCGGCGCAAGCTAAATTGATTTGAGTACTTTGGCCTAGTTATTGCCAAAAGTATATTGAACTTTTTACTTAATATTGTGTGAACATTTTGTTTTGCTTAGCTGTCATGCTACACCCCCTCTCTTTAAAAGAATGCTCATACATTTGGGTTAATGTATGAGTATTCTATTTCAATGACTTATTCAGTAACAATTAATTATTAGGTAATAAAATGTTTGGCTCACTTAGCTTATCGTTTATTGTTATGCTATTGGAAAAAGG
>NW_016160914.1:7977-12772 GCF_001687245.7 Rhagoletis zephyria | reverse complement strand
TGTAAATATTGGAAGGGTGTTTAGTATTTTCTTAGCTCTACAGCCGCATTTAGGTGAGCATTAAAATGCCCCACAATGATTCCAAAAGTAAAACGCAAGTAAAAACGTTGAGTCTTAAAGTTGGAATGTTTTATTCGGCTCATCGCCGTTCTTTTATATGCTTACAATCTACCTTATGAGTAATCTAATTTACAAACTTACATTTCTAAGTTGTTAGTCACGCTTATGATTCTACGTTGTTGTGCATGCATACATACATGTATATGGGTTCAATCGAGTTTATGTTATTGGAGAAGTGCAGCGCAAGCTAAATTGATTTGAGTACTTTGGCCTAGTTATTGCCAAAAGTATATTGAACTTTTTACTTAATATTGTGTGAACATTTTGTTTTGCTTAGCTGTCATGCTACAGCCTGTCGCTTAATGATAATTTGATGATCGGGCCGCAACTTCAGGAAGACTTAAGTTTCTATTTTAAACCGCTTTCAAATTCACAAGTACGCTTTAACCGCTGACATCAGCGGTATGTATCGTCAGGTAATGGTCGCAGTTTCTATTTTAAACCGCTTTCAAATTCACAAGTACGCTTTAACCGCTGACATCAGCGGTATGTATCGTCAGGTAATGGTCGCAGTTTCTATTTTAAACCGCTTTCAAATTCACAAGTACGCTTTAACCGCTGACATCAGCGGTATGTATCGTCAGGTAATGGTCGCAGTTTCTATTTTAAACCGCTTTCAAATTCACAAGTACGCTTTAACCGCTGACATCAGCGGTATGTATCGTCAGGTAATGGTCGCAGTTTCTATTTTAAACCGCTTTCAAATTCACAAGTACGCTTTAACCGCTGACATCAGCGGTATGTATCGTCAGGTAATGGTCGCAGTTTCTATTTTAAACCGCTTTCAAATTCACAAGTACGCTTTAACCGCTGACATCAGCGGTATGTATCGTCAGGTAATGGTCGCAGTTTCTATTTTAAACCGCTTTCAAATTCACAAGTACGCTTTAACCGCTGACATCAGCGGTATGTATCGTCAGGTAATGGTCGCAGTTTCTATTTTAAACCGCTTTCAAATTCACAAGTACGCTTTAACCGCTGACATCAGCGATATGTATCGTCAGGTAATGGTCGCTGAAGAACACGTCGATTATCAACGAGTCATATGGCGCAGAAGCAAACATGAGCCCTTACAAGATTTTCGTATATTAAGGGTTACTTATGGTATTGCCTCTAGCTCTCATCTCGCAATCAA
Source organism: Rhagoletis zephyria (assembly GCF_001687245.7). Lineage (NCBI taxonomy): Eukaryota > Metazoa > Arthropoda > Insecta > Diptera > Tephritidae > Rhagoletis > Rhagoletis zephyria. The sequence goes on along the minus strand of NW_016160914.1, from coordinate 11,517 downwards.
AGCGCTGCAGCAGACAGCCAAAGAAGCCGCTACATGCTACCCCCTCGCATCTTCCGTCATCCTCCGAGATTTTTATATGGACGACTTATTAACCGGTAGCTCATCCGAAACAAGCCTCAATAGTCTGCGCAAAGAAATATCCCGAACTGCGGAAGTGGGCATCAGACTCGCCATTCGTCATCCGCAATATCCCACTCGATGCAAGAGAGCACAATATATCTCATTTGCTTGCTGACGACGATACAGTACGCGCTTTAGGACTAATGTGGAATTCCACGGATGACTACTTATACTTCGACATCAAATTGGGGTCCCCACCGAAAAATCTCACCAAAAGATCGCTTTTGTCAGATTCCTGTCGATTATTCGATCCTACAGGGAAGCTGGCTCCAATCACCTTGGTCCCCAAAACGTTATTCCAACGACTCTGGCAACTTGGCTTAAACTGGGATGATGCAATACCAGAAGACATCGCCGCTTGCTGGCTGAATCATCGCGAGAATTTAAAATTACTCTCTGGACTCAAAATCCAAAGATGGCATGGAACCGCAATGGAAGGTTCAAAGACAGATCTGCACTGCTTCGCAGACGCTTCAGAGCAGGCGTACGCTGGAGTAGTATACGCTCGGACACGACATGCTGACGGGTCAATAACTGTAGCTATGGTAAGTGCAAAAACAAAGGTCTCACCCCTCCGTTCTATTTCTATAGCTAAGCTCGAGTTGTCCGCCGCCGTTCTGGTCTCAAAACTCGCACATCACGTTCAACAATCGTTAGCTGGACTGGTATCCAAGATATATGGATGGACGGATTCCATGAACGCATTGGCCTGGTTACAAAGCCACCCCAGCCGCTGGTCTGTATTTGTAGCGAACCGAGTCGCAACAGCACAATGGAATATAGCATCGGAAGATTGGTCCCATGTATGTACAACCGATAATCCAGCTGATTGCGCATCAATAGGTATGCAACCTGCGCAATTTATCCAGCATAAATTATGGTGGAATGGGCCTTCGTGGTTGGCGCAGGATGATAAATACTGGCCTAACTCACCATCAATACCATCGACAGCGTTGGAACTGCGCCCAAAGCGGATCCTGACTCACACCGCTTCTATTGGCGCTGCTAGCTTCATAGCGCGAGATATGCTCGCTAGGTTTTCGTCGTTTTTACGTTTGAAACGAATTACAGCTTATTGGTTGCGATATATACGCAATTCGCGAGAAAAGCAAAGGCAAGGAGGTCCGTTAACATCCGCAGAGTTACGTGCCGCAGAAGAATACTGGATACGTCATGTGCAAAGGGAAGCATCTGATGTTGCCTACACTCTAAACCCATCTCGCTTCGCAGCTCACTAATTCGGCTCAACGTATTCCTCGACGATAACAACATATTAAGGACGGGTGGTAGGATTCGTCGCTCCGCTGTATCGCCAGACATCAAGTTTCCTATCGTCTTACCGTCAAAGTCCATCATCGTTATCATGATAATTAATGACCTTCACAAAAGCCTCTTGCACGGTGGACCACAACTTATGCAGACCGTACTACAACGTCGGTTTTGGGTAATGGGCGCACGAGGATTGGTTCGAAAAATCTTTCATAATTGTACTACGTGTCGACGTCAAAGTGCTATCCGACAGCAACAGATGATGGCCGACCTACCAAGCTTTAGGGTTAACTACGCAGGCCGACATTTTCTGTCACCGGCGTAGATATGGCTGGCCCATTTAGCGTAAAATTCTCCAAAGGCCGCGGGTCAAAGTCTACCAAGGGCTATATAGCTGTCTTTATTTGCATGGCGACTGGCGCTATGCATATGGAATTAGCGAGTAACTTATCCTCAGAGACCTTCATCAGTGTTATTGAAAGATTTGTCTCACGTCGAGGTTATTGCCGTACATACGTATCTGACAATGGAACTAATTTTGTGGGTGCTGAGAAGGATCTACGGACAGTATTTCAACAGGCGATGAACGATCCGAACCTCCAGCATTTTTTCGCGAACTCTAGCATAGAATGGCAGTTTAATTNCGATCCGAACCTCCAGCATTTTTTTGCGAACTCTAGCATAGATTGGCAGTTTAATCCCCCAAGCGGTCCTCATATGGGCGGTTTTTGGGAGTCTGCTGTTAAGCGTGTAAAGTTCCACCTTCGGCGAGCTCTCAAATCGACCTTGTTGACGTACGAAGAGTTTTATACCCTGATCACCGAAGTAGAGGCTTGCGTCAACTCACGCCCTTTGTGCCCGCTCTCGAGTTCTTCGTCTGACCTGGAAGCATTGACTCCTGGTCACTTTTTGATCGGCGAGCCCCTCAAAGCATTACCCGAACCTACAATGCTCGANCATTGACTCCTGGTCACTTTTTGATTGGCGAGCCCCTCAAAGCATTACCCGAACCTACAATGCTCGATTTTAAGGGTAATATAAATCAACGATGGCAGCTTATATCCGCCGTACGTAACCATTTTTGGCGTCGCTGGCAGCTAGAATACCTTTCAACACTGCAAACTAGAGCTAAATGGGTGCGTCCGAAGAGAAACATACGAGAAGGGGACTTNTGCGTCCGAAGAAAAACATACGAGAAGGGGACTTGGTCGTGGTGAGGGACGAACGTATTCCTCCTGCGAATTGGAAGCTAGCTCGTGTCGTCAAATGCCATCCTGGACAAGATGGTTATACAAGAGTAGTAGATATCAAAACTGCCGAAGGCCTGTTGACTAGGCCCATTGTAAAGCTTGTACCTATTTTATCAGATGATGAAAAATCTCAGTAGTATATACTCATATTTTATGCATCACATAAGTTTGTACACTTTATTTTATTTTTTTCACAATTTTGTAATTTAATAATGTACAAATTATTGAACTACTCATTTAAGGATGAATAGTCCAAGGAGGCCGGTATGTTCGCGCCTCTCATGCATATTCGCAATACACATCCACTCTCTCAGCTTTGTCATTTAGTTAGTATATGAGTTCAGTAATAAATGAACCAGCAAGCATTAAGCACGCGTCGTTTTAATTTACTCCGCTACTGCCGCAACATGCACAATGAACGACGACGCACCCACCAGGATTATGGGCAGCTGCTGCAGCTCGCCAGATCTAACAATTGTCAGCGCTGGTCTGATAAACAGCGTATCATGGCGACCTATGCTGACTCTAGCATCAGACCATCTGCNCTACCCATACCAACCGACGTTCATGTAGGTGAACGTAAGTTCCGCAGGGTTGTCACCGCTGCTGCAGCTAGCTTCATCCCAGCAGGATGTATTAAGGATCCACGTCCGAATTTTCCTGCCGTAACGGCTGTTCTAGCTGATGAGCGCGACAACCTTCGTCAGGCCGATCCCGGAAATCCCCGTATTAGGGATCTCAATTCGGAGATTGGGTAACTTGTGAACGTACATAAGCGGAAGAAATGGGAAGAGCATTTGAAGACCTGCAACTTCGCCTCTGGTGTGAGCAAGCTTTGGTCAACCGTGAGGTCGTTGTCCAACCCGACGAAGCGCGACGACAGAGTCGAGATAGACTTTGG
>NW_016160914.1:0-2233 GCF_001687245.7 Rhagoletis zephyria | reverse complement strand
ACCCAGTGGGAATTAGGAGCACGTAATAATACCTTATTAGCAACTTACTCTTCACCTGGCAGTCATTACCATTTCCCTGCCGAACGTCCCTTACTTTTACAAAGGCATGGCCGCCTTATGTAAGTAGGAATTTAGAATGTACATTTGCTATCAAACATACTTCTGAGTCGCTTTACAAAGTAAGTTACGTGTAATGCAGAGCAGTCGCTCGGAGTAGTTCGGTGCTTGGAAATAACTTCGGCTGCACGTTATTTTGCAACTGACAACGTAATGTGTCGCCGGAGGTGTTCATTTTGTGCTTTACTAGTAGATTACGCTGGTCATGATGACAATTTTGGTACTAAAAACTGAAAGAAAACATGGCTTACCTCGTAAGGTGCTTACCTATTTTCCCAGTGGGAACACAACAATAGACACACAAACAAACATAATAGCACCCACACACCGCCGCCGGCAACTCCTAGTCCCTCCGGCAATCTGCTCTGTTTGTCAGTCCAGAATATACCGTAACGTGACATCAGTCAAGTGCAACTCTTGCCTCGGCTGGTGCCACTTTAGGGCGTGCTCAGGACTTCGCAACACGCGAGATTTAACGAGTGACTATGTGGGCCCCTGCTGTGCTACCCCGTCGCATCCCTCCCTCGCGACGCCGCCAACCACCACCACAAGGCAGCACCCCCTTTTGCAGCACGTACAGCAGGGGCCGGCAGGCAACACAACTCTTTAACACCACACATCACAATCGGTCTCCCAAGGCACACAAAGGTGCTACAATTTAATTGTAACGGACTCCAGAGCAAGATCGAGGAGATAACTGTCTTTATGGGAATATTAATAGCTGCGGTCCAAGAGACGAAGTTGCACGGCAATTCAACTGTTGAATTGCGCCGGATACAACGTGCACCGTCGAGATCGCGAGCGAGATAATGGGTGAGGTTTAGCGTTCATCACGCACAACACCGTGCAGTATCGTCTCATTGAAGCAGACATCGACCGCAGGGATACCATCCTAGAATTTCAGGGTATTTCTATCCGGTCAGGCGATGTGTAACGCAGGTTTTCACTTGGTACGATTGTGTTTGTGTGAGTGTGGATCCGCCGGATGTGAATGCAGCTATAACTCCAACAAACTACTCGTGGTGAAAGCAAAGGAGTGAAACCTTGCTAACCCCTGTGAAGACGGGTAAAGCAGTGATAAGCATGAGTGTGTGCATGCGTGTGGTTGTGTGTTAGTATAGCTACCCACCGAGTGGAATGAAACTTCGGGAATTTCTGGCGGATTAGGAAGATGAGTGACTTCTTCGGCTTGATCAGCGCTAATAAAATAGCACAAGAAAATTCTGAGGAAGTCAGTCACTAAAAACATTAGTTGTTGGTGAAACGTCGAGCGGTCCGATATAAAAAGTTTTTGTGCAGAGCGGTTTCCATTTAGAAAACAACAGAAGATTAATATTTGAATGTTAAGGGTGATACACTTATATGTGCACTTAATTTACATATATATATATATATATATACTCGATAAACGGGAAATAAGCGTCGTTAACGGAACTTATTCTGATACCGGGACTTACTCGAGCCATCGAGCCCGCTAATAATTAAAATAAATTTGGAACTGAAGTAAGTTGCAATACCATGGTGAAATTGATATAAACACATAAAAGGTGGCAATTTATGTATGTGCATGCGAATGGTCTGACTTGCCAACAGCAATACATATGTATGTCTGCATGTACATCCACACGAATCGAAAGCCCCAAGAATTAAAAGCCTTTTGTTGTATTTTATTATAATAAAGTTTTGTTTTTTTTAGGCCGCCAGTACACAGGGACAAAAGAGCCTCGTACCCACTGCGTTCCAGCCCAGCTACATGGATCATACCACCGATGGACATACATTGCACGAACAGGTGACACTAGCCACCCCATGAGCAACCGACCCGACGCACACAATTCCTAGCCCACCTAAGGAAAAGATAAAGGAGGCAACACCTACGTGCAACAGAAGGGGCACAATAGAAGAGCCAAGAAGGTACATTTGAAGTAGCCTGAGATCAGCGGTGCTAGCTGAAGGCAAAGGCAACAACAATAAAAATACAAAACAGCTGGGAGGAGTCATCAAATCGAGAGCGGGTCAATGCCCGCTGCACAAAATTTGGAATCTGCAGTTCGTCAGGAGGAGAAGAGAAGAGAGCTAAAGAAAGGAGATACTTACCGACGTGGGAGCAAGTGGA
>NW_016160913.1:54169-57655 GCF_001687245.7 Rhagoletis zephyria | reverse complement strand
TGCTGACAAACCCATATTTGGCGGAAAACTGACTACGGAGTTAATATTTGCATTGCTGAATGGGGTTTACCTGCGCTCGATTTAATTTACAAGTGCTGAATTAAATTTATTGACGGCTAAAGAGTTTTCGAAGGGAACACTGCTTAATATTTTGCAGCCAAACTTACTAAAACTAAGAAGTAATAAATGCTTAATTTAGAGTATAGTCGCTGACCAATCCACTTTGGTTGAAAATATTACTTTAAACATGCTTTTCATTTAGCTCAATGAAATTTAAATACATTAAGCTTGACTTATTTCTGAAAAAATATATTGATTTATTTGCGCTGAATAGCCTTGAAGCAAAATTTTTGATGCAAAAAAATACTAATGACAATACTCTAGTAGTGTTTAATAAAATTGAATGCGCTGAATTCAATCTATACGACTATTAAGCCGTTTGACGCTATAATACCTGTTATTTGTCAGCAAAAATTTAAAAAATTGAGAAATGCGATGAATCGTTTTTAGAAACAAAAAATAATTTATTCAATATCAAACTCAGCAAAAATTTGTCAATACACATTTTTGAGAAAATTTAGAACGCACTGAATTTGGTTTTAGTGCGCTGAATAGGTTTTCAAGTGCATAATGTTTAGCATGCCATCCAAGACTTACATAAAAACATTATTTCCATCTTGCTGAATAGTTTGTAGATGCGTTGAACTGACGCTATGACTCGTTATTCAACGCGTAACATACATTTATTATAGTACAATCTTCCGTGATAAGCCTATGAATTATTTCTAAACACGCTGAACTGTTAAAGACATAATTTTTTTTTGCTGAAAAAACAAGTCTGCTGAATTAATTTTTAGCGCGCTGAATAGAAAAAAATCGTTTTTAAATTCGCCGAATTGTTAAAAAAACATGTCTATAGAGTTTTTTTGAAAAATACTAAGTCCGCTGAATTGCTTTTTCCCCCGCTGAATACAGAAATAATACTTTAAAACGTGTAACCTAAAGTCTGAGAGCGTTGCCGTATGCTTTCAAGCGAATTTTTGTGCAGAATTCGCATAAATTATTAAGTGTGCTATAAATATTTAATACATTTCGTTATTCCTGTACATTTTTTTTTAGAGAAAAAAGTTGTGAACTCATTGAGAAAGAAAAATTAAGAAAAGATTACACTAACTCGTTTGCTTGCATTTTAACTCACTTTACGCATTAACAATTCCCACAAACGATTAACCACTTGTCCTTATAGCAAAATGAAACTCTCAATCACGACAACTGAAAAAATTATAAGAAAATCAGAAACAGGGCACAGTCTGAATGAGAGACTATGCAATTGTTGAGACTAAAATTGCATAGCGTCGAGCTATCGTAGATCTATTGGTCTCTCGATAATTGCGCACACAAACACATTTATGTCTGCACAACTACATATGCATGTACATACAAACACACATACACAGATGTCATGTTTCTGCTTTAGCAGTTTCCAAAGACAAGTAGAAGTTGCAAGCTGCAAGTTGCAAGCTATCACTGCAACACTTGTCGCATGTCATTCAATGCCGATGAAGGGTATAGAGTAACAACAGCATAGCCATGGCATGACAGTAATTGTGGAGTAAAGAGTGCAAGGATTGGAAGCGGAAAGGCGTTTCACGCAAATGGCATAAAGTAAAAGAGATTGCTGGGCGATAAGGCGACGAACAAAAGTACGTAGTAAATACATACATGAAAGTGATGGAGCAGCAGCTGAGATGCAATAAGCGGACGAGTATGTATTGGTAAAGTACTGTAGCGCTGCAAGAGTCACCCCGTCACCGCTGCTGTGTGGAAGCTTCTAAAATTACTTCGGTTTCAATGGTTACATGCTGGGGTTTTTTGTTGTCGTTGCTGTTGTGCAGGGACTCAGCCAGCCTGCAGACAAGTTGTAAGCGACAATTTATTGTGTGTGGCAATCGATTTGATGTTGTAGGAAAAACAACAATTGCTTCTTCAACACCGAGGACCACAGCAACAACAACACATGCCTACAGCACATTAGTGGCCGCTGGGAGTTGCCATTGACAAACGTTGAACGAACTAAATCATTAACTGCTTTAGTGGTCAGTTGGGTGGGGTTGTTTGCAACGATGAGCGAGTGAGTTTGCAGGCAGCCTGAATGATGGTGCAACATGTAAGAGTTTACTTTAAGTTGAATTATGTGCTCGCTTTTAGTATCTGTTTTTGTGTATAAATTATAATTAACAAATAAATGTGGGAGTTTATACACATGTATGTATGTATATATGTATGTACATTTAATGCTTTCATAGATGGCGTTCTATACTCTAAATTACACACAGACAAATTTCGTCTCCTATTTCCCACGCTTCTGCGCAGAACTTCTCTCTATTTAACACATTTCATTTTCACACTGAAAAATACCTTCTACCATTTTCTTAAATCTCCTATTCTCACTTCCACACTTGTTCGCCCGCTACACTGCTTGCTCTATGGTGATAAATAAAATTGCCAAATGCCACCATGGCGTATGAGTAACCTCGCAAGCTCGCTTCAGTCTGATTCGCTGATTCTTTTCTACGCGATTGGGGAATTATTCCATTTGATTAATTTCTATTGCTGTTGTGATTTATTTCATTTAAAATTTTATAATGGAAATCAATGCTGCTGGGGTTAGATTTAGGGAGCTTACATGCATACGTAATACATATGCACAAAAATAAGTATATACGAGTTAATTTAAAAATGTTTTTATAGCAGCTTAAATTCTCAATTCCAATGCAAATTTAATTAAATTAAAAGAGGAAATCCGAAACCCTTAAGTATTTACTTCAGCTAACTGGCAGGACAAATCTAGAGCAGTTCTGGCTTGGTTGGTTGGTTGCAGCGCTCTCCCTGGTCCAACAGACTGAGCTCCATTCAGGACTAAACCAGCGGGAGCATGCGATTACTCCTACCCGTTGTTTACTGCTGACTAAATAATGCCGAGATAAACCAGCTTTGTGATTCAGCTTAAACAACAAGTTATTTTTTTTTGTCAATCTGAATCGAATAGCTCACAAAGCTATAACTAAAATCAGCACATGTAGCCATTGAAGAAAATTCCATTGAGGTACTGTGCCGCAGCTTGGACAGCAAGCGAGCTTACTCTTAAGCTCACGTTTATAGGAATGGGAGGCATAAGCATACCAGCAATCTCTTAATTTTTGACAGATCTTGGTTGGTTCTGCAAATTGTTCACTGCCTATTTTAGGGTTTTAAGCATCTAAACATTTTTGGGTTAACAAAGGTCGTATATTGAAAAAAAATACTAAAGCCAGTGACCTATTATTTATTTATTTATTTTTATACCCGAGCGCACTTGTGCACAAGGGTATTATAACTTTGTTCACATAACGGTTGTTTGTAACAGGCAAAACGAATCGAGATAGATATAGACAAATGTATACATAAATGATCAGAATGAAAAGAGAAATCGATTAAGCGGTGACT
>NW_016160913.1:8284-52824 GCF_001687245.7 Rhagoletis zephyria | reverse complement strand
GCTAGTTTACTTAATATTTATACACCCGCTTATCATGTAGCGGTAGCTTTCGGAAAGGTGGAAAACATATATTTAATACTTGCGCCGGGTATTTAATGTTCGGTTCCGCCCGAACTTAGACTTTCTTACTTGTTATTTATTTATTTTATTTATGCCTAATTTATACAACAGACACTTGAGACTTACTACTAAAATGTTTATCATCAAATTTAATAATTACTTAGTTAAAAAATAATTTTTAATTTTAATTGTAGTACAGATTTAGTATAGATAGTAGATCCAAAAAAATTTAGAAGAAGTTAAGTTCAGAAAGAGTTCTATTTATCGGAGCATTAGCACCGTAGACTGTTCTGTTAAGCCAAAGGCGAAAGACATCAGAATTGCGGAAATTTCTGCAAGGGACATTAAAATTTATTCGCTCAAGAAGCCAAGGGCAATCAATCTTGCCAGAGACAAGATCGAAAATAAACGAAATTGACAAGAGAGTTCTCCTATCTGTTAATGATAATAAACTTATTAATCTGCACCGTGAATCGTAGGATGGAATCGGGTCAGAAAAGTTAAGAGAGCGCAGAGCAAAACGGAGAAAGATCTACTGGACTCTTTCCAATCGATTTATGTGGATTGCATGATATGGCCTCCAAATAAAAGCTGCATATTCAAGTTTGGAACGTACAACAACAGAGTACAGTAATTTATAAGTATACGGATCCGAGAAGTTAGAGGAGTGGCGTCTGACAAATGCAAGCATGGATAATGAATTTGTAATAATGAAATTTAAATGCATAGTGAAGTTAAATCTAGTATCAAAATACACTCCTAAATCTTTAATTTCTTTACTTTTACTTTAATTTAAGAAGTCTCAAGAGGTTTCAATATCTTAGAAAAAGTTACCATGTGACACTTTTTAATTAAAACTTCAACAAATAGTTTCCAAAATTTTATTTTTTTTATTCAGAATTTTTCGAAAAGTTCTGGGCATGAAGTTTTGTAGCCCATTCAGATGTATAACAAAGTGCCGTCAGGAAAAAAAAAAAATTTTTTAAATCTACATCCTTTTGTAGCCACTTTAAACTTGCTCCTTATTGTACTACATACTATCGATTGCCTATAAAACTGCATACCAAAACTTTTTTGAAAATTTTTGAATAAGAAATTTTCGCTAAAATTGGTGAAAATTTTTTTAATAAAAATTTTAGTGCTATAAAGTGTAAATTATAAGTAGCTATAGTAGAATTTTGGCAATTTTTTTTCTGACGGTGTGTTTGTCGATTTTTTATATGGAAGAAAATGAGCAATATCTGCAACAAAAAATGCCGAAAATCAAAGGTAGGTCCTAGCCCCTACAAACTTACCCTTTGATTTACAAAAATTTAACGAATTAACTACTACTCTTTTGTAAGAAATCCAACAAAAAAGCTCGAAATTTTTACGAAAGTTTTTGAATTTTGTTTAAGTTTGTTAAAGTTTGAAAATCGGAATATGCTGTATTTTCTTAAGAAAAAATTAATAAAATTTAATAGCAAAAAAAATTGTTAAACTTGTCAATATACGTGGTGCGCTTATGATTATGACAAGGGGTGTATATAAGTTTATCGTTATATCAAAAAGAATTTTTTTGCTATGCGGGTAATTGCACCGCGGCGAAGGCGCATAACCAGAAATAATTACATTAACATTATTATCCTTAATCTACTGTTTTCATAAAGGCTAAAGTAGCACTCGAGAGAAAGCAAGTAGACAAAAATGAAGCCTCGAAATGTAAATTGAATGGAAGCAAGTTAAAATAAACAAGATAAAAAGAACGCTTAAATCCGAAATGATAATAAAAGCAAAATGTGTGCTATGAAAGCACTGAACTAGTAAAGAAAGGGTGGTTGTACTGTTTGAGGTAAGGGGAGAAATCCTTATGTTGAAAAGAAGGGATAAGTACTTCAATGTAAAGTAAAAGACTTGCCCGCAAGCAAAAGAAAGCACACAATATACTGCAATAACAAGAGGTATATCAAATTAAAAGTTTAGCATGGCTGCAATTACAGATATATCAGTGCAAACTCTTAAGTCTGAGCTTAGGCTCACTTTTTATACATGAGGCCCATTATATTAGGCTTAATGAGGTGAGAAAATTATTTCATACTCTGCTTGAGAAGTGACAAAAGTGAAATGTGTACAACTTTTTAATATTGCATAGTTTTAGGCACTCCGTTTGCTATTTTTTGCCCAACATGCCGAACTGATTCTCACAAATTTTTTCGCCTTTCTGGAGCGATTGTTAGTCAAAGTTAAACAACTCACATTTGTTCTGAAATAATATACCGGCAATGCAAAATTACTTAGCAGAGCTACCATCACTAGTGAACTGCTCCATATTCATACATATATACAACAAAAACAAAATATGCAATAAATAACCATACCACCTGTCTATGAGCACTGCTGTGGCCAACCAACGAAACAGGTAACCAAGTTTTTATTTATTTCCACTATTTACATTAGCAATCATTTCAAAATCAACAGCAAAACAACATTTCAAAACAAATTTCAGAAAGGAAATGTACTAAAGTGCGTTTTTGGTAGAATATTTATATTTACTATTTATTTGCATTTATTTATTTTTTGACAACATTACAACAAACATCGAGTAGCAGCTGTTGCAACAAATTTTTAGGAAAAATGACAGAAAAAAAATTATGAAATTTGCAAAAATAAATAAAAAGTACATAGCTCATGGCTGAAATGGCCACGTTACGCTTTTGAGCGGTTGCAGCACAAAGATATGCACATGGCTGGGTGCATTTATATATATGCATATATATGTAAATGTATATTTGTTAGGGTGGTCCAAAAATATACAGGAAAATCTAGTTTTTTGGAATTTTTCAGCTGCCACGTCGCAGAATTATAGAAAATGGAGAAAGGGACTCACTAAAGTTGAAAAAAATTGCTCGTCATGATGCCAAAATTCAATGAACTATAAAACTTATTACCAACATTTTTTTTTTATTAAAAAAAAAATCTTTTTTATTTTCCATAGTATTTAGTAATAATAATAGTTGAGAAAACTATAGGACTTCCCCAAAACGCAAAAAAATTGCAAAAGAAAAAGTTTAAATTCAAAAAAAGTGGCTAAGGATTCGCGTTATTTTTTTCCCCACATTTTAAGCACAATGTCGTCCTCTTTATGATGCCAAAATTTACTTAGCTATAAAACTGCTTACCGGCAATTTTTCTGAAAATACAAAAACATTCAAATTTTTCAGAAAAAATTGTTTTAATATTTTTTTTATAATATTTAAATTTGGCTTGTGAAATTTTGTTTCATTTTCATTTGGGCGAACCCTACAATTGTTGTCAACTAGTTTTTATATTGTAACATTTATTAACAGGAATCGAAGAATCGATTTTCTTCAAAGTTGCTACTTTATCTGCACCTTGCACAAAAAAATGTTATATAAACAAAAAAAAACAAATCAAAATTCAGGAAATGTTAACTAATTTAAAAAACAAATAATACAGGTCCCCTAATTTTCGATATTCCTTAGTTCTGGGCTGGAAAAAATTGTGAACCACCCTAATTTATATGTGTTTATGTAATTGCATTAGTTGCATAAATTGCACGGCACCCAGAATGTGTGCTACTGTGCCATTTTCTTTTTTCTATTTATTTGCGCAGACTTTCATATTTCGGTCGGCCTTCACTTTTGCGGGCAGGCAGTCGGTCGAGTTTCCCAAAAATATGCTTCACATTCATATATTTCTATTTTTATGCAGCAGTGAAAGTTCTCTTTTTTCACAATATTGCTTTAAAGTTATTTCTCTATTTTTTTTTTTTGCTTCTTTTTACAGTTCGCTCTACCCTTCTGTTGCTCAACGAGCACAAAATTTCAAGCGTAATCATTTTCAAAGCACACTTTTAGGTGTGAATTTTTATTGTTTATTTCATTTTTTTTTTCGTACAACAAAATAAATATTACGCAGCTGCGTTGAGTTCGGGCAAGAGTGGCTTGTGTGTGCACAAAAAAGTAAAATGAATTGAAATTTTCGAAACTAACTTAAATTTGAAAACGTTAATAAATTTATAATGAAAATTTTTCGAATTGTAACAAATAATGCATACAAGTGTTGTGAAACTTTTTAATGAAAAAATAAAAGGTAATTAAGTGGTGAAAAATGGCCGCACGAAAACTCATAATATCTGGAAATACACATAAATAATTGTAGTTGTTTGCCAACAATGTGCTAAATAAATTTGCGCAAACTTCTGTTTATGGATGCACAACTTTGTTTTTAAAAATAATTTTGTAATTAGTTGCTTGAAATTAACGTTCAAAAGAAGCCCTTCAAAGCGTGTGTACATTGGTTAACCTACTCAGAAAATACATATTTAATAGAATATTTAAATATGCAATCCACGGGTGCGTACTATGAAGCTTTTGAAATTAGTAGATAGTTTACGTTGTAAGGTAATTACATTTTAAAAATGAAAACATGTTTTTTTTTTTTTAATTGCCAAGCTTCAAAAAGTACAGTGCCGGCTTATTGAAACGTTTGTCCTGTTATGGAAAATAGTGTTTCAATGAGCGCCAGTGTTAACGATTTTTTGTTCGATCTCCGTGCGGAAATTTCAGTGTCACCCGGTCGTTTCTCATTAATCACAAGAGCAGTGGTACGCTGATTCTTAGCGCGCTGAATTTTCGTACCCTCCGCTCAAGGGTAGATAGGGAGTACCTGGTTAGTTGGATGGGCTCATAAATATCCCCGCCTTTTCCCAGATCTTAAAAACTTCTGGGACCCAAGCTTTTGCTTTTGCCACTAGGTCCGCATCGGACCAGAGCTCATTCACCATTGCAATAAGTAGTTTCCTTTTAGACCTTTTCCGACCTCTCGTCGGCACAATGAAAAAGAAGATATAAGCGAAGGGCGTATCGGACGTTTGGAAGGATTCTGCATTTTCCTTCTACACCCACCTTAGGCTCAGTAGGACGGATCTCCAATTGTCAGTCTTCAGTCCCCCCAGGGTAACGTAAGTGGAAAAAAGGGCTTGACAACCCCGGGGTTCCCACTCAAAGGCTACCAGTCCTGAGTCAGTGGAGGCTCAACTGGTAGAGTCTTCGGCTTTCGGGGTTTGACCAGAGACTTAATTCTGGTACTACGGGAAACATAATACCCCCGATGTGTGTTCGCCAGCTAGATGGGCAAAACAAACGGAGCGAGCACGGCGGGCAAGACAAGCACGATGAGCACTGGGAAGACTTGCAAAGCAATGAGAAAGAAGTCAAATGGAAGGAAAAAAATATGGTGATAATAGTGTAAAATGGTGAGAAACGGTGAAAAATTGTGAAAAACGGTGAAAATGTCTCCAGAAGGGCATGTGAACAAGTAAACCAAGTTGGGGAAGTGCAAATTAGGCAAGTTACGCGAGTCGGGCGAGTCTGGCTGGTCGGGCTAGTCTGGTGGGTGCGCATTACTCCGGTCTGTTCATGGTGCGGCCTTTCGGGGAGTATCGTGGTGGCTGTAGTTTAACACCCAAATACGGGTAGAACCAGCAATGGTTTAATGAGGAGTTGCATTGCAACCGGGTGTCGTGATCCAAAGAACAACAGAGGCTTTAGGTACGTTTCGGCCCCACACTGTCAATTGTTGCTGAAGTGCTTTCATTTCCGGGCGCTGAACAAGGCATATGAATTGATCCGTCTTGCTTAAGAGGACCGTGAAGTTGGCTTGCATGGAAAACTTTGAGCGACCTCTAATTGGGGTATATTTTTTGGTATAGAACAATCCTAGGAGATGAGAGCATAAAAATTCCGACTTTACTTTTTCACATGCATTTTTGGACCGCCCTAACGAATACTTGGTGTAACTTTGCGAAAGAGAGAGGAAGTTGGCGAAGTGTCGCGGCCTAAACCGACTTTTCAACAAACTTTCAAAAAAATATTAAATCCTACTATTTTTAATCAAGAGTTAATCATTGAGCACGAATAAAGTACACTCTTACTTTATGCTTTATTTCTTTATGTACATAGCTCGCAAACGATACAACTCGAATGCAATAAATGTCCATTTCCGCTAAAAAATATTCACTCTAGTTAGCGGAAAAATCTGTCAAGCAAGAGGAACCCTCAACAAGAAAACGGCAGCTATCAGCTCTAAAACGGCTTGACTGCGCTCATTTTCATAATACTCTACACTCGGACTTGAAATGCATTTCATTAAATGGCGAAATTGGAGAAAATCTAAAATCAGCTCACCATTTAATATGGATTTCATTTCATTTGTATTTTTGCATTTTAAAATATTTTTCATAGCTTTGCTATGCATTCATTGCATCGCCCCCCTCATTCTTTCCTTGATACTCGTACCGTTCGTTCACTTAGAAGCCAGCAATGTCATTTGTCGCCCCCGATTCACTTGCGAAATGTCTTTGACATCGAAAACTATCCAATAACAGCGATTATCCTATTTACATAATACGACAGGCAAACGACAAATAAGCAGACAGGATAAAGTGACAATAACAGCAACAAACAAACACACGCGGAAAACAACAGTTGAAAAGCAGAATGCTAAAAATAAAATGAAAAAAGGAAAGGTTAAGAAAAAGCCAAGAAAAATACGAAGGGAGAAATTGATCGACGAAAGAAAATTAAAAATAATTGGGAAAGTGAATGAAAAGGGGAAGTTGAACAAAAAAAAAAAAACAAGCTAAAAACTCGCACTGCGGACAATCATTGTTAAAAGGCAGTTAAAACTAGAAAAGTGGGGAGGAGGCGAAGTGGTTGACAGTTGAAGCGAACTCTATGCTGTGAGAAAGTGCATATAAAATGCTGTGGAATGCAATTAAAGTCAAAAAGCCAAGGCGACAACAGCCAACTTGTCCGCTTTGGGTAAAGTAGAAGCTAAAGGAAATACATAGAAAAAATGCGAAAAAAGCGATTGCAAAAAGGGAAATGGAGACAAACGAAATAGCAGGGTTTGACGAGTTCAGAGAAATGCAATGAAATATATTCTGAGAAAAAAAAAGCAGCTTTTAAATGTGAGCCGTGTCGTTCGTCGGTCACAGGGTAAGCACTTAGAGGACATTGGTGTGGAGAAGTTTAGTGGTTTTGTTTTATTATATTAATGTGTAGTTATTTGCAAGAGTATTATAACCAGCGATCGAGAGCGCCTTCCGGTTTTGGTTTAGTTCTGCGTGAGAACAAAATGTTATGTCAAGAACGCTCCGAAAAAAAAAGCTAAACAGAAACAAAGTACTGAGAGCAGCTTGAAAAGGAATAAGATGAGAAGAAAAGGTTCGGTCGGCTCGGTTACTTTCTCAAGAAGAACAGTATGAGGACGAAACTTTCGGGAACATTTTCAATGAGCACAAAATGAAAACTAAAGTATCGAAAACATTTTCAAGGAGGATCAAATAAGTACCAAAAGTCCGGGGAACGTTTTGCTAGAGAACAAAATTAACATTAAGAATGAGAGCGTCGTCTGCATGTTGGGTTGAAAAATCATTTCATTGAAGACCATGACTGTGTATTCTAAGGCAGAGGGACGCTGGGTCATTTCAACTTCCAGATCTTTATCACAACTATTCTTAATACTTTGTGCAAGGAAATTTCCTGTCTTAAGTCTTTCGTTCATTTAATTTGCTTAATTATTTTTCAGTTCTTTTTTGATTAATTTTAATATTCAAATATTTCCATTCTTCATTCGTCATACATAGAAGATTTGATCCAGTTCGTTCTCTGTCAGGACGTTCCTGGGACTTTAGTTCCGAAATAGTTCTTCGATATAAAGTTCCTTAGGCATTTGTTCTTAGGCTTTTGTTCCCATTTTGTTTTCTTAGAAATGTTCCCGAAAGTATTGTACGCATTTGGTTCTCTTTGGGAACATTCCAAATGGTTTTGTTCTTATAGCATTCCCGGTGAGAACGTTCTCGACAGTTTTGTTCTCAATTTTGTTCTTGTGAAAACAAACCCGAAGTTGCTAATCATTAACAGCCAGTTTCACCAAACTATTTAAGTGGAAATTACCTTTAATTTAATTTTTTATTTAAATCTCATTTTAATTATTTTCAGTTTCAATAAACTATTTATTTAAGTGAGTAAAAAGTGGTTGTAAAACAGACTAGGACTAGCTTTCGCTTTCATTTGTACTGAGAGCTTTTGAAAGCTTTGGCACGCTGTGTTGTAAAAGCAGGGCTGGTATACAAGTAAGCAGCAGATGCACAATGATCAGGTGATTAAACGTGTAACACCTCTGAGTGTGGTTATTCTGATTTAACTTTTATTTAAGTGCAGAGCATAGGTCACTTAAATCAAAATTAAAATTGATTGGTGAAACCGAAATTAAAGTAATTTTCACTTAAATAATTTGGTGATACTGGCTGTAAGTGTCTCTTATAGAAAGGCGGCAGGAGCTATGTATTTTGTAAATTGAACGAGGTAAGAGAGAATTCCTACTTTCAGCCTAACTATCACAAAACGGATGATTTTTAGGTAGAATTTTGCAATAAAATGCCAAATTTTAACCTTCTTTCAAATTTAGAATCACCCATTAAATATGCAAATGCGTAATATTGCTGAAGAATGCAATAGATTGCGGCATATTCTTGAACGAGGCAGCTCAATATGAATAACTCAGTGAGAGGGGAGACCAGTATTTGCATGTATGTATTTATAAAAAAAAAATATTTATTGGTTCAAAAATGGTGGGTAGGCACTGTGGCCAATGGCAAAGTTCGTTTGCCACCTCTGCATGGTTTTAAGTCATGCAGAGTCCGCAATATGCTCCGGAAGCAGTGTCCGGAGGATGCATCAGACTAGGCNATACTTAGAATATTTATTGCCATAAAATTTGACTGAAAACACGCGCTGGGCATAAGAAGTTCTGTCTGTCTTAGAGTTGGTATGTATGTATATGTTTATATTTATATGCAAAACAAAACGTACTTTTATTGTAATTTTTTTCCGAGTATTTACCAATAATTTTCTTAGCTACGCATACCAGTAAACGTTATGCAATGCAAAAGTGGGAATGGGAATATAGAGAGGATTAAAATGAAATTGAAGATGAAAAAAGAATGAAGTGGCGGCAGGAAATAAAAAATTTATGGAATTAAGTATAATAATACAGACAAATTTCTTGTAAACGTTTATTTATAATGCAAGATTTCCGCTAGTCATTAAATCGCAAAAATTGTAATGACAAAGTTGCGCATAAAAGATATTCATGTCATTACACTGAAAAATGGTCATTCAATTAATTTGCACATGCCATTTTTTTGTCATTTCAATGCCTAGCTCGCTCAGTACTTTCTTTCCATGCACGGTTTCGTTTTGCTAGCTTACAAGTAGAGAGCAAAGCTGCTAAGTGCTGTTTTTTCTAATTTAACAGCAGAGGAAAAAGGCTTTCCAAAATCATTTTCTTCAAGTATTTTTTCGCTAGAATTCGACATTAAAGCGGTCAGGAACAAAATTGCCATTACTTCGTGTGTGTGTGTGTGTGTGTGCGTGTGTTTGTGTGTGTGTGTCCAAGAAATTTTCTCAATTGATATTTCGCAGCCTTTTGTCCCAATCTTTCTTCACGAAATAATGGAACGGGCATTTATTATGGTTTTCATAAAAAACTTTAGAAAACCGTAGTAAAACGTGTAGCAAATTTCTTAACAACCGCATACTGCCTTGAGGAAATTTGACACAAGAAAATTTCTTAGCCATTTCACGTACGTACGGAGCTGGATACTAAGCTTAATTAAAGGTTTTCGTATTCCTTTGTATTTATCGATTTTTTGTGCCTTCTATGTGCTAATAAAATTTGCTTTTCAAGACTAGAATCGGCTAGGTATAAAACAGGTAGTTTTAGCATTATGTACACCATATGCTTTTAGTTTTCTTTACCTCCTATACAAAAGTTTACTAAACAGCTTTTCACTACAAGCCAGCGATATACATTCAGTACCAATTTCTATAGAAGTTTAAAAAATATAAAAGTTCTCATGGTTACATAAGTGATTGCGGAAATAACTTTCAGAGAGAGTCCAGAAAATTTTAGGTAAATCACTAATGCTCAAAAATGTCTAATCTCAGCTAAAAAATTTTAACATTTTACTGAAATAAAGCCAGCAGTTCCAGCTTGAAATAATTATTTCATAGGCCGTTTGAGAATTGCAAAGCAAGCAAATTGCACTAGCTGCTAAATCATATACTGTTGCATACTTCTGGTGACACTATTCATAAAATACATCATATTCAATTCACGTCGACGAACGATTTAATAAGTAAAGGCGCTGGCCCAATGCAGGCTTGCTTTGCGTGCCTTGCTGACTTTAGTTTGCTTTGATTTAGTTTGAAAACTTGGTTGGCCGAATGGCGGCTTGAAACGCTGTCTAAGTAACCAGCTGTCTGGTTGAAAAGTCAATGTCTGTTCCCTTAACATTAATAATTGTTTTCCTATAAAACACTAGAAGATGTATCAAAAACTTTCAGATTTATTTTTAAATTAATCCGAAATAATGTTTGTATTTAAAAGAACTGGTAGTAATGACACATACATATGTATATCTACAGTTACTAAAAAACTATAACCTAAAAAAGCGATTTACTTGAAGAAAAGAGCTATAAGAAGTTTTTTCCTCTCGTGTAAAATTTGTAAAAGTGAGCTTTGCAATTTTTTATTATGATATAACGATATGTTAAATTTGATTTCGAATTGCTTTTTTTAAATTATTTAAGTAAGCAAACTTTTGTTTGAATTTATGTATTTTGAACAGGAACATGCCTCTTTGTCAAAAGCCTACAAAACGCTTTCAAATAAAACATTTGTCTATTTAAAACTTTGAGGCGCTTAAAGCAAGTGAAGAAAAGCTGCCATTTGGCCAGCCTTTATACATTTTAGTATNATTATTTAAGTAAGCAAACTTTTGTTTGAATTTATGTATTTTGAACAGGAACATGCCTCTTTGTCAAAAGCCCACAAAACGCTTTCAAATAAAGTCATTGGTCTATTTAAAACTTTGAGGCGCTTAAAGCAAGTGAAGAAAAGCTGCCATTTGGCCAGCCTTTATACGTTTTAGTATGTTCCAAATAATTTTTGACACTTCTCGGAGCGAAGCAAGCAAAACAAGCCTGCATTGGGCCAGTACCTTAAGTATTAAAGATCAATTTGACACTAAAAGAAGCATACGTTTTGGCGCAGTGTTGTCTCATTCAAATATGATTCTTTTTTTCACTAGTTATGCCCTAAATTGTTGGAAATTTTTCTTAGAACACTTTTTTTTTGTTTTGGAACTTTTTTTAACACTCACGTGACGCTATTTAATTTTCACAGAGTATTTCTTTGTTTATCAATTTCTTCACGCTATGTTAATTGCATACCTGTCACGTATGCAGTATATTTTCTATTCCTTACTCCGCACCCTTTTCCAATTATCTATAGTTCATTCATTCTGCAAATCACTTAACAATATTTCAATTTTACAAATCTGCATCAGAAAAACACTGCATAATGAATGCTAATGCGCTAAATTAATTGCATCGTAATTTCATCAATTCTGAATGAATTAAATTGATTTTAGTATGCTAAAATGTTTTTCTTACTTACCTAAATTGATCCAACAGCAATACTAAATACTCCTACAAACTTGCTTCATTTACAACGATTTGCTGTTTAACTGATTGCCGTCGACGCCATAGCCGCTTTCTGTGGATGAAATGGAAGCTGATAATAGCCGAGATCCAGTTTAATTGCTAAACTGTAGCACCAATTAAAAAAAAGAAAGAGAGTACATACCCTGCAGTGAAAAGCTAAACCAGTATGCACAAATTCCAGTTCATGAACTATTATTTAAGGATAAAAGTCATACCAGTTCGTTATGAACCATAATTATCCCAGTTCCGCGCAGAAAAAAGTAAACTAGTTGGTAGAAATTCTAGTTCGAAAACTGGTATTAAATGGGAGAGTCATACCAGTTCGTCATGGACTATAATTATACCAGTTCTCCGCCAAACCAGCCCGTATAAATACTAGTTCACTAACCAGTATGTGCTAAAGCGACGGCCTACCATTTCGGCGATTTCGTACAACTTATGCGATCAGCGACATCTGTCTTTGAATAGGCATAACCAAAACTAAAACGTGGTTAATTGCTTTCATCACAAATGTCGGCTGTGGCGTCGAGTGAAGACTACCGATTCTGGTTCTGAGATCTCAGGTTCGAGTGCGCGTGGAGGTTGTTAAAGTAAAGTAAGTAAATTAATTTAAATATAAAACAAAAGTTGTACATAAATTTAATTTGATTTGGAAAAAACGTAAATACTCAAATACCATAAAAAAATTAAAATAAATAATTTTTTGTTCTTCTTACAACAACAAATTTAAAAATTACATAAGAGATATAAATAAGAAATAAACAAATAAAAAAGAAAAAATAAAAAAACACTCGCCCACTGAGATTCGAACTCGGATCTTTTGATTTGGCGTGCCAAAGCTTTACTCTGTCGACCATTACCACTGTTGCAGCGCCGCGAGCAAAATGGCATACTTATGCTTTTCACGGGGAATGAATAGGCAGTCTATCCCGCCAACTGGTATAATGCTACTAGTATCTCTACTGGTAGCGTGCTGATGCAGGAGCGGACAATTGACATCTCCTATGACACCGCCATGTTAAAAATACCAGTCGCTATCATTGAAAAAGGATACAACGTGAACTAGTTGGGCTGAATCCCAAACTGGTAGCATTCTGGTTCACAACTGGTAGCTTTCCCTGCAGGGTATCTATCACTACCTTACCACGGGAGAATGTGAGCGTTTACTAAATTTTTTTGAACTCATTCATTACTTTCGCGCACGGAGATCTGTAGTAGAACGCGAAATATTTTATTCGACAACAGAAGAAAACCCCTATAGAAGTTGGGTCTAGGTATTCGGAATCACTCTCAAACAAGTCCTACCACAATTTTGAATTCTTTGGATAGGTATAAAAAATTTTGTTTAAGGAGACACTGATTCACGCGTATTTCTCAATGAGGTTGCCACATAACTGACTAGAATTTAATAGCATGAGTTTGTATAATAAAATATGGAGCTTCAAAATGCAATTCATTTACACATTTATTAGATAAATTTTTTAAATAGGGTTGCCACCTAGCCATAACGGAATAAATAAAAACAAAAATATACATTTTTAATAACAATTCTACTGAACAGAGTTGCCACCTAACAAAAATACGAAAGTTATTAAAATGTGTAGTTCTTAAATTATATTGCAAAATAATGTATATGGAAAAAGTTTTAAAAAAATCTTTATTTTACATATATTTCTGAACAGGGTTGCCACTTGTCTAATCAAATAAACAAGTAAAAGTCATTACAAATTTTGCGTACAGGGCTGCCGTGGCGCCACTTAAAAAAAAACAAATTTTAAAATTTAAGATCTTATGTATAACTGTGTAAACTTAGATACTTAGAAATATTGCAAATAAAAAATATTTATAACAGGGTTGCCAACTTTAAAAAAAAAATTTCTAATTAAGTTACATAGTTATGTAAAATAGTGCAATGTCTTTAACACACCTATACAGCATACTTTTCTCAGAATTTGATACAAAGCTGAGTTGCCACCTATGCGAGAAAAATTAAACATCAAAAACTTGGGTAAAATAAAATACCTTAAATTTTTCACGAAAAAATGAGTGTTTGAGAAAGCTTAAATAAAGTTTTTTTTTTTTTGGAAAAATTTGCCACCTGTTTACCATCTTACTAATCAAATAAACAAGTAAAGTTTGAAAAAAAATATATATATCAAGTTTTTAAAATGATCAAATTTAAACTTTTATCGGAAAGTTTTGTGGTGCACGAAAAAAGTTTTGTACAGTGTTGCCATGAGTCAAATCAAAATTTTAGAGTAAATAAGGGTTTAGCAATATAAGAGTTAAAGGTTGTCTGTGAAAATTGTCAAAATTGGGTTGCCATCTGCATGAAAATTTGAATAAATAAACTGATGGGCAAAACAAACTCTTAGAAATTTTACGTAAAACGAAAGGTGTTTGAGTAGGCTTAAATAAAGTTAATTTTCGTAACTATATATGTACATAAGTATGGAAAATATAAAAATTTGTATATCAGACGTTAGGTATGTTTCTATAAAGGAAATTTAATTTTCGAACTTTTCAAAAAATATTTATTGAAAAAAAAGTATATCAACTTATTTTATTAAGAAATACGTGGAAGATTCAATTTTTCCAGCATCTGCTTCCTTGGCTAGCCTGCAGGCTATTCTTTCGTAAGCGAAGCCCGTTTACGAATGAACATTTGAGCATCCACGTCGTTCATTTGCCCAACAA
The DNA here is from genome assembly GCF_001687245.7 of Rhagoletis zephyria. Lineage (NCBI taxonomy): Eukaryota > Metazoa > Arthropoda > Insecta > Diptera > Tephritidae > Rhagoletis > Rhagoletis zephyria. The sequence continues at coordinate 38,491 of NW_016160913.1, read as the reverse complement.
TTGTGTACGTTGTTTTTTCTTCAGTTCATTTCTGCGATATTAATACATTGGACATGCTTTCGCAACACATCTGCAATTAAAGAAAAATAAAAAAATTAACAAATGAAAACTTCATTAATTTTGCCAACATTGATTTGTCATAACACACACATAAACATGCATACACAATGTAAGCAATCGCATCAATGCATACATATATATGCACTGCAGAAGTTTATTGCTTGTAATTTAATAAAAATGCGATTAAATTGAATGTGTTATAAAGAAATTACCACATCATCGATTACAAGCACGTACACGCTACACGCCGTACAAACAGGCAAAGACACTTTAAAATAAATATATACAGTATAGGTCATATTATTGGCACCCCTATTTCAAAGTGATATTATTTTCGACTTATGTTTATTTATTTATTTTTAGAAATTTTCAATTAAAATACAGTTCATTTTCCAGCACAACCTATATAAATCCAAGTTTTAAACTGCAGAAAACTAAAAAAAATCTACCCATTCTAATCCAAATTTCAAACTATTTTCTCAGAGAAATATTGGAGATAATTTTTGAGTACACAGTTTTATATACCATTCAATTTTAATGTAGTAAAGTGCTGAAAGTTTTTGAAAATTAACGCTGATTTTTATAAATATATTTTTTTGCATTCGATTCCATATATATATATATGAACGACGACCGCAGTACCTTCGGCGAAATAGAAAATCAGCAGTAATTTTTATCCCCTTTAAACTTGCATATTATTGTAATAAAATTGAATGGGTTCTCAAAAAAATTCTAACACATTTGAAAAAAAAGTTTGCAATTTGGGTATAATTTTTTTATTTTTTTTCTTTAATTTTCTACAAAATTTTAAACTTGAGTTTATATGGATTTCGTTAGAAAATAAAGTTTTTTAAATGAAAATTCTTTAAAATAAATAAATAAACATAAATGACAAACAATATCACTTTGAATTGGCGGTGCTAATGATATGACCGATACTGTACATATGGACGTAAGTGGATTTGCAATACATTAAAAATTGAATAAGCTTATCAACACATTTTATATGAACTTTTATATATGTATGTATGTACTTATGTATTTATGTTTGCAAAAGATTTTCACACCAGCTTTCTACATAGAAACGTACAGTGGTGGTCAAAATTGGAAGTACGAAACACCATATTTAATATTTACTACGTTATTCAAGCAATAATTTTTTTGATATTTATTTATAAAAATATGGTTCATGCTTTACCAAAAATTATACATATAAAATGCAAAATCCACAAATTTGTATCTAAATTTCGAGCCTATTAACCAGAATTTTTTTAAATTTTTTGGGTATGCAGTTAACAGGATTATAAAATTTTAGTAAAATTAGTGCAAGTTTTGAGCTGCTAAAAATCGCATTGATTTTTAATACTTTTTTGTTTTTTTGTTGAAGGCGTTTTATACTCTTTTCGAATAAACATGAGTTTTTTATGAAAGAAAATGCGCAAGACCTTTTGGGGAAAAAGTAAAAAAAAGTCAACGCTAGTTTTCCTAAATTTCGCTTGTTATATGGCAAAAAACGAAAAGCCGTCAGCAAAACAAAAGGGTTATAAAAGATAAATTATTAAAAATTTTAGCCACTCAAACACTAATTTTAATAAAATCTTATAATGCTGTTAACCCAAAAAATTAAAAAAAAAATCTGGTTAAAAAGTTCGAAATTTAGATAAAAATGTATGGAATTTTTCTAAGTTCTGTATAAAGTTTGAAAGTGTGATTTAAATGGTTTTTGTTAAAGCATGAACCATATTCTTATAAAAAAAAATATCAAACAAAATTTGTCCTTGAAAAACATTGTAAATATTAAATACGAAACACCATTCATCCATTTTCGACCGCCACTGTAGCTGCTGGCTGATGATCTTTCTCATGCACGCTGCATGTTAAGCGTGTTAATTTTTCCTCCACTCGCACACACACTCATACGCGCAGATGCTCAAGCAAAACTCAATTTATTAATGTTTAAATAAATTTACATTCGTATGCATGAGCGCGTAATATACATCTTCATTAACTCGCTTACTTTAGCTCTGCAGCTGGATTGATTTTTGCTTTCACTTGTAAATGATCTCTCCCTCTCATTTGCTAAATTTTTTGCTCTCCTTTCATTTACTCTGTGATTAATTAATAAATGCAGTCAGCAAGTTATTGAATTTTTATTAATCAATTTTTTAAAGCAAATTAATAACTCTATCTTATTTGTTAATGAAATAACCAAGTGTGCAAATATGTGCACTGGAAATTATTCGTATCGTTACAATTGCCTTAAAATGTAGCCGACTAGAAAAAGCCAAAGCTGTGCTTATGAGCTTATGAAGGATGATTTAAGTTACACTGCTGATTCCATACTAGAATGCAGCTTTGCAAACACACAAAATAAGCTCCCAGATTTGCTCTAAAAAATTCCAGTCTAAACACTTGGTGCAGTGAACTATGATGAAGCTTCTGGATATTTAGCTAAAATACTAAATTCCAACTCTTGCATCACATCCGTGGTGAGAACGTTAAAAGAACTATGATTTATAAGGGTATGCCCCTGCAATGCCCGAACTCTTAGTAGGGGACGTCCCTTTGCCGTTAGATTGATGTTCTCAGAGTGGCTGATATCAACGTCATCCAAGAAATGCGATGGGCAGGGCAGGGTAGAAAAAATATGGGACCCGGCGACGTCTATAACAGCACAAATTCTGTGTGGGATTTTATGGTGGAATAGAGATATCATCGCCCGCTCAAGGTGAGTCTCTCTAAAATCTGCATCAAAGTGAAAGTTGAAGATCAACAATCCACTCATTTGCGCCTACTTCTCGTTGGGGAGAAGGTTAAGGCGTACAAACATCTCTGCTATTAGCGATTATCCCGATACAAAAGAAGTAAAGGAGGAATCTTAGGTCATAAGGTCGGAAAATTTGGCTTCCATAACGCAGCATCCGATAATGGATTGCGGATGTTTGACTTCGCTTGATAATGAAATGGGATAGTCTGGATTTCAGTATAATAAGAGCCATTAAACAGTCTTGTGGTCAAAAAACGAGTAACCAAATCAATCATATATTAGTATAGAGGAAATACTAACTAACTAGATATGCGTTAAGGAATGTCGAGGATCTCTGCAATCTCTACAGCAACACATTCTCAATCTTTACTGGGTCCCGGGGGAATAGGGGTGTCCCCGGAATTGAGGAAAAAGACGAATTTGCTAGAAAGGAATCTGATATGGGACTTGGGGAAGCGATCCAGATCTTGAAACCTCGCCTGCGATTTCTAACTTCAGAACTTGAGAGAGCGACCGGGGCAGCCACCATCAGTAGCTGGCTCCATCTTGTTGCAGCTAAGATAGGCGGAAGGCTTGTGAGTTAAAAAAAAATATCAAGAAACCTGCAATCCCATTTCACATTTTGCGAAGAGCTTGAATGACCGATGGTAAAAACGCTTAAAAATTTAAACAGAAATTCGACTGCTTACTGAAGGTATCAAGAAAAAGATGAATTTCTCTAACAATAACTACGACGACTCATTCGGCAATCGTCCGAGTAAGCTCAAATTATAGCGGGAGCATTTCCACAGCCTACTTTGGTATCCTCGGAGAAACTAACACGGCTGTGTAAACAGGCGTTGAACTACACAAGCAGCTCCATCAGAATTTGCAAGGAGCTCTCTGGAAAATTGATTCCCTTTCTTGTGATTTCTTTAATCTTAGTTGGAGAAGATAAAGGAATCGAATTTCACTAGAAAAGCAAAGCGCCTAGAACGCGAATTATCACCAATTACAAAGCCAGTCTTAAATCCAACGAAGCATCGCTGTTGGCAACAAGTGCTTGTTGGGACTGAGTAGGCAATTGAGAATTAAGATTCCTTCTCGTCATACGAAAACCACACTTTATATGTCGTTAAAATAACGATACTGATACAGATTCTTCGGAAGTTTAACGCCGGAGAATGTGTCTTTAAATGACATAGACATAGTGGGACGGATGAAAATGCACCGGCTCTACTGGCTCGGCCCTACCAATGGATAAACACGCTCCAGCTCTGAAAGTATTAAACTCCTAACTCGCTAGTAGTAGAAAAGTAAAAGCGAGGTCTACTCTGTGATAGAAAACCCTAGGGCCTACTCTATATTGCAATTCGAAATTCAATGCGATTCGTCAGTCGAAACGGACTAATACAAATTCATAATGCCGAATGGCCTTCTTTTCGAATAGCATTACAGAGTAGACCCCAGGTGGAGAAGGACTTGTCATTTCTAATTGGTGTTAGTTGGCACAGAAGGAAAATGTACCTTGATAAAATAAACGAAACTCATTTCAGCTATCTTCACATTATATCGTGAGAATATGACATGGGATCACATGTCGTTTTTTCTTTTAAATGTATATAAATAGGCTACTATGGATCTCAGTGCCTCATTACGGCTAATTCAATGATTGGCAATTCAGATTTAAGCCAAATATATAAGCAGATTAAAAGAAAAATACCCAAAAAAACAACTATTCCTTATTATATGCACAACAAATTTAAATCCAATTAAACAGAACCAAGCAAAACTAATTAACTCGCAAAACATGTACACCAAAGCACACATATACTCGCAAATACATATGCGCCTATGCAACAGTACAAAACTAGTCGGCGTGCAGTTCATTATCACCTCAATGAAGCGTTAAATTTGTTTTGGGCCTAATGAAAATTTGTAACAATTAAATATGTATACACTGGCATACCAGCGTATGTGTGTGTATATGTTTTTGTGTCACTATTTCGATAAATCGGTTACGAAAACAATTTCAACCGCATTCGAAGAGCAACAAACCAGACAAAACACATCGATCACAGTGACAATCAGAGACTTTGTTTGTTGCACGGAGATTTGTTTAGACATTTACATACATCTTTTCAAAAGGTGAGCTTGTATGAGTGTGACTTTCGAAAATTCCCAGCATTTGCGTGTGTGTGTGTGCATGTCAGTAAGTCAATTAAAAGGCAGCAATGTCCAAAAGTATGCTGATATGTATAAAGTGTAACCACCATTGCCAACATATTAAGGCATGCCTATGTGTATGTGTGTGTGTGTGTGTGTGTGTGTGTATGCATGAGAGTATATGTATGCGCCAAAATAGTTTGTCAGATTGTGCTGGGAATTTACTTTGAATTGAATTGCTTTTGCACGAAAACTGAAAACAGCCAGCAGGCGGCAATTGGCAGTCGCCAGTCGGAAGCGTACGCCGCAATGCTGCTCCCTTGGAATAATCGCCCGCACAGCATTTCGCATACATACATCCCTGTAGGGAACTTAACTAACTACAAATGCACTACATATAAGTTCATTATTTTTCAAAGGTGGTGACTATGGCTCCACTACTTTAACTCACTACTTTTACATAATGATGTCGCTAAAAATATCTTTTTTAGCTAACTACAAACTCGGTATTTACAAGTTGGTTTGTAGTGTGCTGATTAATACTGAAATGTTTTTGGTACTATCGATTTTTATACTTCTTTCAGATTAACTAATATCTAAAAAAAGTTTTGAGACACGTAAACTAGATTTGGAGCGTAGATTGCGGATCTGTACACCGTTTTTCCAGATCAGGTCATTGTTCCAAGATATGTATTTTTGACTTTTTTTCTCAAAAAAAAATCAAACTTTAACAAGGAGAAAACAAAAAAAAACTATTTTTTGTTTATTTTTTTTTTCTATTAAAGTCTCTTCTTTTGCCAAAAAATCAAGCAACTGACGATGAAAATCGACGGATAAATAAACAACTTTTAATGCTCAAATGCAAGTGTGCCATAATTTTTTTTATGAAATGGAATCAAGAAATGTTACTCATACGCCATAACGTACATAGCCTTACTAGTACATATGTATGTACTCGTACAAGGCGTATGAGTAACAGCTCCCATGTTAAAATTTTAATATTTTTTCAGTCTCAATGCAAACGTAAAATGAAAATATTTTGGGAAAATGACTTGATCTAGAAAAACGATTTACCGATCCGTCGACTACGACTCAAAGTTAGGTCTACGTGTTTCGGCTTTTTTTTGTGTAATTTTACACCCTACAATATTTTTAGTTTGTTATTTGTAATAAATTTTAAAATATTGATAATCTGATGGATTTTCTTGCTTAACAAATTAATTTCATTTTTTGCAAAAAAAAACGGCTTTATTAGAGATGAAAAACATTTACGAAAATTCGGATATTTTTCCGACTTTTTTCCCTGTTCAATTTTGAATATTTTTAATTTTTTCATAAAACAAAATTTGGAACGATTAGTTAACTTCAGAGACCGAACCGTTAAAATTTTTATAATAAAAATTCGATCATCTTAAATCGTTATTGGATATGTGATTTTTACTTTCTCGGTCATCTTTAACGTTATTTTATTCTCTAATCGTAATTTTATAATTTTTGATCTTTTCGATAATTTTTAACCGTAATTATAAAGACTGCTTTTATATAACGATTTAAATCTCTTATGATCTAAAAACTAAAATTTGAAAATAACGGTTATTATTTGATCGAAAAAAAATAAAAATCATAAGACAACGATTAAAAATAATCGGAAAAATAAAAATCCTATAACTATTATTCTTTAACGAAAAAAAAATTAATATTATAAAATAACGTTTACAAATTATCGAAAAAATAAAAATCATAAAATAATGATTAAAAGGATCTTAAAAAATATTAATAAAAAATTTATAATTTTGCAAGACTTTAAAATAAAAATCCATCAAAATAACGATTATTTCCGGGTCCTGACTACTTTTTTAGAACTGCTAGACCCATCGAAAAGTGATGCATAAAGCATTTGTAAGTAATTCCTTTGCCTTTCATTTGCTATATATCCACTTTTTTATCTGAATATCGGTAAATTGCAAATATTTTTCTCAAAAAGTTGTCTATAGAAAAGAAATGTACTTGACTTTTCGGAATCAGCGAGCATTTCTACACAGCAATTGAACAGTGGCATCCGATGCGCACAAAAAATCCAGTGTAATTATCACTTTAATTTACTCAAATGCATGTGTTCTCGCATTCAATAAAAAACAATTTATATCATTTGTGCAAAAATATTGCACACTGCTTTTCGGCTGAGTCCTGCATGAATTTGGAAATAATTCAAAGTTCGCCGCAATAAATGGCCAACAGTTAGCAATATTTTAGTACTTAGTCGTTTGCGAAATTTCCTACGGGGTATGTCTGTATTTCCTGGCTTTATTGTTCCCACACACCTGTTCTGGTGGCCTTCATTCGTGTGAACTTGTGTAAGCCTTTAGCACTAACAGCAACAACAACGACAACAACAACTTTAGCAATACATACCACCCATTCATCAGCGCTGTGTGTGTGCGGCTCAGTAGGTCATTTAGTCTTCCATCAAACTGTTGTTGACCACTAACGGAATTTAGTGTTTTTCAGTTGACGGCCAGTGCTGGTGGTTGTTGTTGCTATTGCTGTTGCCATAGCATTATTATTGTTTTTGCTGTTGTGGTAACACAGTTTTCTGCCTTGTTGCTGCTTTTGTTTTTTGTGCATACTTGTCACTACTTTCAATTGCTTACTGATGTACTGATATTCAATGTTGGTTAAGCGTATATGTGTGTGTGTGTGTGTGTGCCTGTGGACATGCACTTGTTTTTGTTGTTGCTGCTTGCTTCTCTGTTCGACCGGAAATTTGTTTGTATTCCACTTTGGCCACAAATTGATGCCATTGTAATCGACCAGCCGTGGGTTAAGTAATCGTTTCGTAATTTGTCTGTTTGCCTGTACTTATAACTGCCTGTTTCTTTGTGTGTGTGTTGTAAGTGCTCTGGCATGTTTTTGTGGCACAAAACAGGCCTACAGGGACTGATAATGGAAAGCGTAAAATATTTGAAGTTGGATGTAAATCTATACTTACATAAAAACAATGTTTTTACAGATTTGTAGTTTGAAAATTAGTTTCTTAACTAACATTGAACACAAAAGTTGAGAGAGAAATGGTTTAAATTAAATTTTATAAAAAAAAAATAAAACAAATTTTTATTTTATTTGGTTTAAATAAATTTGATTGAATTAAAAAAAATAAATGGAATTAACTGTAAAACTAAATTTACCAAAAAAAAAATGTTTTTACAGATTTTTAGTTGAAAATTAGTTTCTTAGCTAACAGTAAAAACAAAAGTTGACTGAGAAATGGCTTAAATTTAATTTCATAAAACAAAATTTAATACAAATAATATAAATAATATAAAAAATGGAATTCAATGTAATACAAAATCAAATTTTTAAAAAATATTACCTAAATAAATAATGTAATCTTTAAAAATAAAACAAAGTCTGATTGTTACACCATCTATAACTCCTGCATGGCTGAAACGATTTTTATGCTCTTCGATTTGTAGAAGTTTTCTCCGATCCGAATAGTATAATTACTTTTACAACACCACGCGCTACTCCCTTAACTCAGAGCGCAGAGTGGTTCAAAATTGGCATTTTGTGTTCACAATTCACTGAAGCCTTCATTTTTCACTCAATTCGTTTATTCGTTTTTTTAATGAAAGCTAATAAAATTTGCAAGAGACCATGTTTATATTGAATTTTTTAGTGAAGTGCAGAAAAAGTAGTAATTTTGAAGAAATTCGATTCTCCTGCTGCAGATAATAAATGTTACATAATAAAAACTAGTTAAAACAATTGCAGGGTTCCTCTAAAACGAAAATAAAAGAATTCAAACGAAAATATTGAAATGAAAAAAATTTTCACCAAAAAATGTTGGGTATGCAGTTTTATAGATCATTCAATTTTAGTATAATAAAATGCAATTTTCAAATGGTTAAGAGGTCGTGTTGGTTTTTAATACTTTTTTGGAAATAAAGGCGTTTGTTATACATATTTTAAAATTTTTATAAAAACCAAAAAAAATAAATTGGTTTTGTGAAAATTTTTTTATTTTTTTTTTTTATTTTTTCCCCCTTTGAAAACCCCTACAAATATTTTCAACTAGTTTTTATCATACAAAATTTATTACCAGCAGGAGAATTTCTGAAGAGAATATGGCAATCTCTGCACCTCCACTAAAAAATGGTAAATACAAATTTTTTTATAGTATTTAAATTTGTCTTATGATTTTTTTTCGTTTTGGGCGAACCATACAATTTTTTTCAACCAGTTTTTGTTGGGTAACCTTCATTAACAGGAACAGAAGAATCGATTTTCTTCAAAATTGCTACTTTCTCTGTACTTTTCACTAAAAAATTGAATACAAACAAACCAAAATTCAAGAATTGGGCTCAACTGGCTCTTGTAAATTTTCTTAGCTTTCATTAAATCAAATCAAATAAAGCCTCCACTGAATTCTGAACAATTTTGAACCACTCTGCAGCGTCCGCTAATTTTCAGGACATTCCAAGTTTTCTATATTTTCTTCCGTTATCTGAACAGGAAAAATTTACGCTACTTACACGTGTAAAAAATTTGCATCAACAAATTCAAGCCGCTGCTGCATAAACTCACATTTCTTTCATACTTTGCTGGGTATAAGAGGAGTTGCTTATCAATAAAAAGCTAATAGAAAAAATGAACTTTGTGACATTTCAATTTTGCCAAGGTAGAAGAAAACTTCAATTGAAAAGCCTTAGCGCAGTACAATTTCAATGAAGCGTACATAACCTGAATGAAGCAAGTGGCGAACTGACTGAACTTCACTGAGCCCGATTGATGTTAGACGACACGGCGACTCGCAAGAATTCGTCAGACTTTTTGCAAGTAGCCACTATGAAAAACTTTTGATTGATTTTTTGATGTAACATTGCCTTAACAAGAGAAGTGAAGGGGGGAGCAGTTTATGAGTAGTACCTTTGAAGATAAGAGCTAGTCGATGAGTCGCACTAAATGAAAGCAACTTGCTGCAAAAAGATTGCTTTCTACAACAACTAATCAATTGATTTGTTAGGTGAGCAGAATTGGAATTGAGACCACTACGTACAGCAAGTAGTTGCTGCACTTCTCAGAAGTTGCTCGCATAGCTCGTTAGTTAACTTATTTGTTCGTTATTTATTTGGGCGTTTGTTTGTCCCAATCGTTTTGCTTGCCTAAGTACGCAAGCCAGCTTCTGACGGATGCACTGACTTATTTAATCCAGAAAGTTTTCTTCCTTATTTTTACGGCATTTTTATCGTTTCTATTTACCTCAATACAATTTGTTTGCTTGACCAACTTTTAACTGTTGCGTTGCTTGCATTGCAATGAAAATCAGCTTTTGGTATGGGGTCAAGTATTTAACTTCATGCGAGCAGTAGCCAAAAATATAGGGTAATAGTTGGTGTTGCTTATTTTTTTGTAGTAGAAGTAAGATTCAACTTCTCCTCGGGTTACGCCCGTTGTAGTCATCTTCATCATCATATTCGGAGAGCCTGAGGCCTAAGTAGCGTGCTGTGTCGATTGGATACGTTTCAACAAAACGCGACTAGACGTTCACCACTTGGCTGGTTGTTTCTTATTGAAGGCACCCAGCCGCGTTGTGAACTTGTAGCCTCCTTAGTTGTAAGTAACTAAAAAAACGTTATGCAAACCTTGTAAATGTATCAACTGTGCACCGATGTTTCGTGCCGTCCATCTGTAACTCAACATCGACTGTGAGGGGTCTGGCGGAGGTTTAGACGTAAACATTTATCTGTTCATGATGAAAAAGAATCTAGCAAAGTCGTAAAGGCAGCCAGTGATCATCTCGAGAAGGCTTATCAATGCCTTGTCTTGTCCGATGACTAGCGTCCGCCTAGTTAATTGATTAGAGGATGAACTAGAAGAACGTCGCGAGATCGATTGTGACGAAGGCTTCCGAAAAGTCATTCCCAACAATGAGTCGACGTTGGTTCAGCCCACCCACTTATATCTTCTGTAATGGCGTTAGTGTTGATGTTTTGCTATGCATCTTACGAAGTCCATCTTGTTCGGCGGTAATGGGCAGATGCGAATTCAAGTTGGGGAGGAGAAGCGCATTCATAACCTGCAGCACAAGGGATAAGTGGGAGATAGCGAACCATCTGATTTTCCAAGATCTTCCAGCTTTCCTGGTTTCAGAAGCCGGATGATCCCCTTCTCCTTGGAGGACAATGACACGACCTACACTGCAGTGAGGTACTGGACTCCGCGCCGATGGGAGGAGGGTGAGGTCCATAACCCGTCCATATACATGCATATAGTCATGTGAAAAAATATGGACGCAGTATTTTCACCATTTTTTTCTGTTTTTCTTTTGTTTGTTATTGTTGACTAGTTTTTTATAAAACACAGCAGAAAAATTCAACAAACTTTGACAACAACAACAATATTTTTATGAAGAATTTTCGGAATATATAACAAATACAAGAGGCTAATAATTCGCGTATATTTTTCATAATTTTTTTTACTGACAGTGCCAGGCATTTTCTTCCATACAAAGTATTTTCCATCGGCAAAAAAAAAATAATCAAAAACCATCGCGAATACTGCCACTTGATACTTGCACTTTATTTAGCCAAACTTTAATGGACAATAAACTGAATACTGAGATTTTTTTTAATTCGTAAAAAAGTTAATTTTTATAGTAAAATTCTGTAGAATTTCTCTAACTTTTCTACAAAGTGTGAAATTTGTACTTAAATGGCTTTTGTTAGGTAATGAGCTGTATTTTTATAACAAAAAAAAAACATTATTCAAACAAAAGAAAAATAGTCTTCATTTATTCAGACATGGCTCAATTTGTTTTAGAAGATTAGCAGATATTTTCTTTGGGGGTGGAGTTTGATCTAAATAATATCCTCCAGTACTCATCGAATTCTGGGTACCGACCGCGCTTTGGAGGTTGATCCATCGGTGTTAGATATTAGGTGAAACTCACCTGGAGGCTCCGACTTCTCGAATTTAATCACCTTTCAGTTGAACTATAAAGACTAAAGTTTGCGTCTATGTCGAATTGATAAATTACACTCTTTTCAAGAAGCAATCAAAAATATCGCCAACTAAATAAGTCATGCTGAGTTCATTGTTCGCTATTTATAGGGGTTATTGCTCGCATCGCATCAGCTTCAATTTCGACCCCAGCGCGAAGTCTTGCCAGTCATTCCTTCATTGATTCACTCATTGAATAGCAATTTTTATTTTCAATTCGATGACAAGTTTGTTGCAAGTCGAACTAAAGCAAACAAACAGCAACAAATAGCAAAAAAAAACATTCGTAGCTTTACACAGCGCCATACTCATACATACATGTCTGTACTTGCACAAAGCGTCAGCATTCACTTCACGATTCACTTCATCACCAACTATAATGCAACTCCACACGCTGGAACCAGCTGCAACGGGAACTACAACTAAATGCTGACCGAAAGCGGCAAGCGGCCAGCAGCATCACCCAACTTTATTTGCTCCAGCTATTTGTGCAATTGATGAAGCGCATTGCATTGGCATATGAAGTAGTAGCGCTCGCCATATGTATGTCCACGCTGCGCGCTCGATGCCGAAGAACGATTTCTTTTTGAGAGTTTTCTATGTTAAGTGGAGACGACCACTCGACATTGCTTTGGTCATTCACCAGTTACGTCCTTGGTCGTTTCATTGGCTGTCCAAGCGCTGAATTGTGTGGTATTATACAACGACTTTATTTCCCCACTTCACTCCACTCCAATGGCCGTTCACTCCACTGCACTGCCTTGCATTCAAACCTCATGCCTCCTCGTATATACTGCTTTCTACTCCTCATTGCCCCACAGCACTCCATTTGCCATACTTCATAGACTTTCTAGCCTTGGTTGCCCCTCTGCATGCTTGTTCTTCTAAACTCGTCTTGTGCCTTCATCATCGTCGTTAAGTTGACTCCAGTTGAGTGTAGTGGAGTTGAGTTGAGTGGAGTTATGTTCGAATGAAGTTGCATTTGGTGTGCGTTACAACAGCAGCCAAGTGGCCTAGCTATTCCTTCAATGCGTCCGTCCGCATTATACGAATATGAACAACAAGTTTTCAAGTATCTATTGCTCCGCTCTGCTCCGCTGTGCTTTCTTTTCATTGCCTTTTATATTTGAAATAATAATAAAAACGTATACAAGCAAAATCTATACAAAAATAAAAATAAAATAAAATTTATTTGTGCAATTTTACTCAATTCAATTTGACTTTGGCGAATTCGCAACAAAATGTGCAACAAGCTGATTGAAGTTACACAAATAGACTGCGTCGAATGCTAACGTATTTGCTTCTATCTGTGTTTGTTTTTGTATTCTGTTTATATTTGTTTAGTGAAGCAAATATTGTTTGGCAAAAGGTGCAGTCAATTTTATGCTTTTCAGAGAATAAATATAGTAGAAGAAGCTGCAGTTCAGGCAAAGAAAACGTGCAAATTTTTTATGTATTTGAAAAAGTACGGAAAAGTAGTATCTTTAATATGCGAATATATGTTGTATTTGTACACTGCCGGCAAAAAGAATTGGCACAGCAAATTTTTCACAACATATGCAACAATTTTTTATTCTAATATTTTTCCGCCCGTTTTTAATAAAAATATGGTTCATCCTACAAGAAAAAACATAAAAACATAATTTCTATAAGTTATTGTTATTTTTTTGGCCTTATAACAATTAAATTCAACAATTTTTATTGAGCTCGAGGTCGTTTTTTAATGAAAATTTATTGTGGAAAAGCAACAATAATTTGAAAAAAATGGTGGAAGTGATAGCTATTTCAGAAATCACCACATTTCCTCATCAGACTTCTTTCAGTAGGCTTCAAACCGACGATCCCACTGATCAGCCAGTTGCCTATGCACCGTGCTAAGTACGCCTTGTAAATTATCGTTTGCTTTTTTCCACTATTTTCATTTATACTCTTTGCAAAACTCGCGAAAATTCAGCAAATTTTTAACTTTTTAATCAGCTTTTTTTGGAAATTCTAGTAAAAAATTCATGCTCTAAGTTAGTCGAAAATCGCATTGATTTTTGAAATTTTTTTTTAAGGTGTTTTGCATTTTTCCATATAAAGTATTTTGAAAAAAAAAATTTTGTATGGAAGAGACTGCGTGAAAAAAATTCCAAAAATCAACGGTAATTCCTAGCTACTTTAAACTTGTACTTTATTATAACAAATTTAATTGGGCCACAAATCTGCACACTCAAAAAAATCCAAAAAAACTGATTAAAAAGTTTAAAATTTTTATGAAAATTTAATGAATTTTCGTGAGTTTTGCATAAAGTTTAGGAGTTATATTTTTATATTTTTTGTTGTAGAAAAACCCATATTTTTATTAAAAATTAGCGGAAAAATATTAGAAAATAAATTGTTGCATATTCTGTGAAAAATTTGCTGTACCAATACTTTTTGCCAGCATGCTCGCGGCTTAAGCTCCCGTAAACATTTTCAGCGAGAATTCTTTCTCTTAAGGGTGTTCGGAAATTTGTCGGATTTCTTCGAGATTTTCTCGTTATTTTTTAGGATTTGTGGGGATTTTTGATTTCTGTTTATAGACTTTGATAAAAGAAAACAAGACCGGGTTCTTCAGGAGTTTTTCTTGGCGTTTTGCTTTTTAATTGTAGATTTTGAGATTATGTCGGAATTTCACATTATATTTTTCGACTTTAACAAAAAGGAAATCAGCGCTTTCTGGAATTTATCGACTTCTTCGAGATTTTCTCGTAACTTTAAAAGATTTGTCGACATTTTTAATTTTAACAAAAATAAATCACTGCTCGCAGAGTTTCTTTGAGATTTTCTTTTATCTTTTCAGTATTTTTCGCGATTTTTGTGAGACTATTCAGAATCCTTAGACTTTTTCGAGACTTTTCGACACTTTAGTGGATTTATGGAGACCTTTCCACCGAAAAAAAGTGAAATGGCACAGTGAAAACAACTACAAGGTCTCAAACAGACCGAGCGCTTATGTCTGAGCTGTGACTTTAAGTAATCAGCATGCTACTAATCTCACTTTGGAATTCTTGGACTATGTTTGTTCCTAGTTTTGCTCTCAGCTAAGCTTTGAGCTCGCTGTGTGCGAAAAAACTTAAAGAGACGTCTGCGAAGTTCTCTAAACAAAATGAATGCACAAAACTGTTTTCTTCCCTTCAAAGAAGAGTTCTTATAGACCGGCTTAGGTTTCTGAAAAATCTTAAATTTTAGCTATGCTTGCTCCCTGTGCGGAATTCGTTTGCATTTGCCTCTTTTTTCAATTCAAGCTTAAAGTTTCTTGCCTCTTTAAAGCTTTCACTTTTCAATGAATTCACTTGTATAGTATTACAAGTGTACACACATAATTATATATTTTTTCCAATATGCAGTTCATTCATTAATCACTCTGAGGGTGAAGCCGGAAGGTTTTTTTTACTTTTTTTCGCTTCGGCAGCATTTCAAATTTCAAAATGTCATTAATAAGAAAAAAAGGAAGAATATCCTAATCGAACATGCACCAAAGAACCGCAACCCACAACATGAGAACAATCGGAGTAGAATCAATGAAGGCCAATATGGCTGAATAGAAAAAGACTTCAGCAAATTAGACTAAACAATGTTGTAGAATAATAGATGAATGTGAGTGGGTGCAAAGAGGTGGAGGAGAGGCGGGGAGAGTGAAGCGTTTAAGAGAAATGCGAGAAATGAACAAAGGCATGAAAACATGCATACAAATAAAGACTTTTGTGCACAAGATATATGTACACATTCATACATACATATGTACAAACACTTTCATAAGAATTAATCAATGCTGTTGCAGACGCAGCAAATTGCTGATGACCCAATTTTGGGTTGCAGTTAAACATGGAACATTACATTCATATGTTAGTATGTATGTATGTGTGAGTACATATAAATGCATGTATGTATGTATATAGCAGAACGACCGATACTTTAACACAAAAAACTCTGATGCATGAAGGACTCCATAAAACTTGCTTCAGCGTGTGTGTGTGTGTGTCGGCGCGGGCGCTCGTACACTATTCTATTGTTTTTTTTGTTGTTTAATGAAATGTACGTAATACAACGATAATAATCATGCATCCATTCAACCATACACACAATCATTCATGTGCTCATTTATGCATGTGCTGGCTTGTAAGTATGTATGTATGTATGTATGTACATAGATAGGTGGGTGGGCAGTTATAGTTATTGCCGAAAACAAATACAGCAATAAAACGTACAACAACCAAAAACATGCTGAAAATAGGCACAAGCCAACTATATTTACTCAAAAAAGACGAAAAACAACAGAAATCGAAAGCCGAGAAAAACAATTGGAACAGGCTAGCACTCAGTCATGCGTTCATTCATTCATGCATTCATTCAGTTTCTCATTCGCTGGACAATCAAACTACAACTCATTGAACTGTGAAGAATAAAATCGTTTATTATCCCTATGCGTGCTATGCGGATATGTAGTACTCACATATGTAATGCATATTTTAGGGTGGTTCTTAAATGTAGAAAGCAAATTTTTGCATCAGATTTCCTAAGCTTCAACTCTTACATCGACGCTACTATGGTCGAAGATATCACATATAAATTTTGGTGTCGATGGTCAAAGTTCAGATTACCCTATTAAGACGCCTTTACCGTCTCCAATCGGGACCAAAATTTATATGTGGTATCTGTGGCCGTGGTGTTACCGATTGAGGGGATGAGATTGAAAAAAAATATTTCATTTGATTTTTAAGTACCACCCTAATGTATATACATATTTACTTCTATTTGACGATAGGAAATTGTACGAATGTCTGCTTGCATGGGAATATATAGTGCATGACTATATATGCATTTGTTAACCTTCATGCCACAATCGCAACCAGGGCTGCCAACTATCCTTAGCTATGAGGTGCCATATTGTGAATAGAAAAAGTGCCAATATGTGCCAAATAGAAAAACAAAAGTGCTAAAAGAGGTGGCATTCTTTTTAATCCTTCCTCTTTAGTAATAAAATGAGAACCATATTTTCAAATCAAAAGTGCAATGATAAAATGAGATGAACCAGTTGAATAACCTTTAGAAATTAGAAAATTTTAGTTGAGAAAAAGAAGTACGAAGGGATTCACAAAAATGTAAATTTTTTTTTTTTTTCTGAAAAAATGTAATTTGAAGTAAAATAGGGCCAAAAAATGGCATGGTTTGAGCCAAGTTGGCAGCCCTGAACGCAACTGTGTGGGTTGGTGGAATGTGCTATGGATGTATGGTGACGGATATGTCGCTAAATGTGCTCCTTTGACCCTTACTTCGCAATCAACCAAGCGGCAGTAGAAAACTCCAACAATCCAACAAACGCAACATTACCTAAAGTGCCCCATTAAAAACTATCGCCTTGTCTGATCGATAAACTTTTTAAAAGCAACTCAAACCTCTAGACCGGACAGGACTAAACTCGCTCTGTTGCGATACACCTTACACCTGTTATTGGCTGAATCACATCGATAGTTGCATGATATATAGGTATATTGCCAGGGCTTCGAGACTGATTAGTCTGAACTTAGTAGAACTTCGGATTCTTCGGGATCGTTATTAATAACTTCAGAGGCTAACAATAAGGTTTGATTCAAGAAAACCGCACTACTAAAAATGTGTATCTTTCTCGAAATGTGGAAGTCTTTTAATAACATCCTGCCAGTCTAGAAGACGAAGCCATTCTAGTCAGGTTTAACCTATGCATGCCTTGTGACAAAACTGTGTGGCGGTACGTCTTATATCTACGTCATGGAATCCTTCGGGATAATGATCTCTTAGCTTTTCTCTAAATGATCTTCTACTATAACATCTGTAGGCGTGCGATCTGTTTGGATATTATCCACAAATATTACATAGAGCTTACGGAGAAGAATCAATTTGACGATGCCCACTGACGCTGAAATCCAAAATTGAAGATAGAAGAAAAGGGATTAAGTAGCCTTAAACGGTCACATAAAAGCACATAATAAGATCCTTCTGCTGGCCCTATGAAATTTTCATTTCATGAAATTCGATGGAAAAGTTAGCGTTAGTTAGGCAACTGACCAACTTCTTGTTAGACTAAGTGACCCACCTGAGGCTATTCGTATTCTAGCCACGGTTTTGGAGACCAATTTCGACTGAAGCCGGTTTCTACTGAACATATTAACTTTCCACGATAATATAGATCGCAATGGGTCTGCTCTGGCTCCAAGTAAAACTTTTTCCGCTCAAAGCCATTAAAGTGGGTAAGAGGCTTCAGCTAGGTGGAAAGATGTTTGAACTGCTTATCGGACGCGTCCAAGTTTAGCTGTGGTTTCGTGTATGTACTTCAATCGTCTTCTTCTTATTTTATGCTCTAACTGCCTAAGCGATTTTGGCTGAGTTCAAGAAAGCACGCCAGTAGTTTCTTTTCTGTGTCCACTGACGCCAATTGTTAATGCCAATTGTAAATGCCAAGTCCCGCTTCCTTTGGTCTCTCCTTCGCAGTGGGGCCCTTCCTATTCCGCTATTACGACCAGCGGGTTCCAAGTTGAATACTTTTATAGCCGATTTCCATTCGAACTCCACTCCAATATCCACTCACATTTAGCGCTAAATTAGCCCAGGAGCAACTGACTTGCCTTTCGAAAGATCCAGGATATATCCTTATTATATTCCGATGGTACAGTGATTTCGAAAAAAGAACAGGGAAGAGGTAGAGGCTTGAAGTATCTTAGACTGCCTTCGAACTTCTATTCTTAGCCTAGCAAACTCTGACCAAAAGTAGGCCAAGTGCAAGCTCTTTGCGACCAAGTGTGAATTCGTGACGCTAAGTAGATCCTCTTAGGCGTAACTTACAATTCTGGCGAGGACGGGTACTGTCCTATTCCTATTGACCCCGTGAGATTAGATATCACACCTATTTTAAGCTGTTTGAGGAATTTTAAGTATGAGTAGGCGTAAAGTAGTAGATGTTAGTAAAGTAATATGAATGACAGTGCTCGTCTCGACCAAGATCTAAATAATCGCATGTGGAATTTCGCTTCGTCTAACGCATTTCTGACATCGCTCCCATATTAACCCTGATCTTCGCGGGGACATCAACCAGATGAGTGGAATTACCTTTCCCTGTGCTAAGATATTGCAGGTTCATAGCTTCGAATCATGGTTCTTAAAACGTTTAGAACGTAATCAATAGTGCGGGTCACATCCGAAGACTTCTACTCTTTTACTGGTTTTATTTGGATTTTTTTTCGCAATGAAACCAAAAACGCAATACACAAGCAAGCAATCAAAAATTATTGAAAGCATTTTTCAGCTATTTGTTTCATAAAAAATATAAACCAAACATTTTGTTCTTTGGTTATTATTTACTTTGAAGCGGAAATAAATGATTATTTAATATATTTATATCATCACTTCACCATACCTATTGTTAAGTATGTCTCGCTAAAGCTAACTGTTTTTGTGTCATTTTTTTCTTTTCCAACACTACATAGAAGTTCATTGCAATACATGCTCCTTTGCTCATTTGGTAACAAAACTATAACTGCGATAACTGTGTTATCATTCCCGATTCATGTATGCACATTAGGATGGTCCAAAAAAAAGTAAAGTCGGAATTTTAATTTCTCAGCCTCTAGGATTGTTCTATACCGAAAAACTCCACCCTTGGTTTTTATTTGAAATCAAAAAATATTTAGAGGTCGCTCAAAGCGCTCAAAGTTTTCCAAAGAAATTTTTTCATAGAAATGGTACAGAATTCTCGAAATTCAATATTTTTCGATCAGAATATTCAATTTATATTGAAATTGTTTTTTTCCACATACATATGTATATGTATGAACATAAATAAAATACATGGAAAACTTTGAGTTCTTTGAGCGACGTCTAAATATATTCTGATTTCAAAAAAAGGAGTATATTTTTTCGGTATATAACAATCCTGGTATGTGACTTTAGTTTTCTTTTTTAAACACCCTAATGTACATTTACCTCCCACTCTATCCCTTCACTGCGAAATCCCAACTGTTAGGTTGGTTCCCAGTATTGCATTCTTATAGTCCCATTGCCGGCATTGTGTTGATTCAAATGTATTAATGCCAGTTGATTTACCACCAATCTGCTTCACTAAACCAAGCGAAATAAAATACTCACCTAACTACCTGCTAGGAATATAAAATCAAGAAATTAACTTCATTTGTTTTTTTATAATTTTTTATAGTTTCTGTTTTTTTGATTCTTTTTAATATTCTGATTATTTGCTAATTTTAAATTATTTTCCTTTATTTTATTTTTGTTTATTTTATTTTATTTTATTTTATTTAATTTTATTTTATTTTATTTTATTTTATTTTATTTTATTTTATTTTATTTTATTTTATTTTTAACCGACTTCCAAAAAAGGAGGAGGTTATCAGTTCGTCGGAATCTTTTTTTTTTTTTTTTTTATGTATGTTACCGCATAACTGTGGACCACGTCAACCGATTTCGATAATTCTTTTTGCTTCGTAAAGGTAGTGTCTCAGAGGTGGTCCCATACTAATCTGGTTAAGATCCGATCAGTGGATCGTGAGATATATATATATATATTTTTTTTTTATATGAGAGTTGAAGTCGGTTTTTTTTTTGCTAAAAATTACTTGTATTTTATTTTATTCTTTTAATTATATTTTTTTTCTTTTCGTTTTATTTTTTCCAAAAAGTTATTTCAATTTTATAGTTTGTTAAATTATAATTTTATTTTACGCATACAACTTCTTCCATTTCCTACTAGCCATATCTTCACCATTCATCATTTGCTATTCGTATTATTCTATTTATTTATTTCGCCAACGTAGGTGTGATTATTTACGCTTGCTGACCATTGTTTGTGCCAGGCTGTTGGCATTTATTTCACTGTTAATAGGTTTTTTCTTCCTTTGTTTGTTTTGGTACTCACTCATATTTCATAATAACTATAGGCAAAAACCGCAACAACAACTGTTGCTAAATGCTTATTTATTTTTGTAAGATCCTATTTTTCCTTTCGGCCAAGTTTAATTTAATTTAATTTTCTAACGACGAATACAACCAATACCACACACATAAATCTAGTACTTTTTTATCTGGTGAAGAGCCTCGACAGTGAGCTCCGGAACCCCTCAGAAAACGGTCTTCAATTTCTCCTAATTCTTATCGTGGTAGTTTCTGTTTTGCGCACCTGCAAGATCCGACAAGCTCGTGTGAGACAAAGCTAAAGTAGTAAAGTGCATTTCCCTGGGGAGTCGGTTCGTTTTCCCACAGATCCGGTGCTTGAAGCTACATTCTGCTCTCTAGTGACTGCAAGCTAGAGATACCATGGAATTTTAAAGGCGTCCATCCAGCTACTTGCTTCTGAGTTTTCAAACATACCCATCTGTAACGCATCTTGAGAAAATTATTAATTGTAGCAAATGGGCAACTATCACACAGTGAAGCTACGAAGGCAGGCCTACAGATCACTTTTAATAAGATCATTTAATACGATTAAGATCAGTTTTCCTCGCAACTGCGTGGCTATATTTAATCAACCTCCAGAAATGGTGAGGAATTTTACAAATCTAGGGGGCGAAGTTGACTCCAGGGCTAGCATTGTAGAAGGCACTGAATGCTGAATCAGCAGAGCTAGGATAGCCTTTGCTATAATGTATATGTTATTTATACCGAAAAGGCGACCTAAGTACCGGTTTAAGGCTAAGGCTTTAAGGCTTTTCCGGTATGCTCTCGATGCAGCTTCACGGCAGTTTATGAAAAATTTATTCATAAAAAGTAGCCTATCTGCATACAGTAGCGCACTCTGTCAATTGTTTAAATTGCAATGTTATTGAGAGACTACAGACAAGGTTTTTTAATGAAGCGAATATACAAAAACACATGAGAAAAGGTTGCTAAAAATATAGCTTTCGGTAGACAATATAACAAAAAATATGTACTTAAGTAAACATGCTGGCACATATGTAAATATATTCGCCGAAAAAGTCAATAACAAATAAGAGTATATGAAATTTTTGTCTGCTTGTTATGACATATTTTTTTTCGACCGGATGAAAGCAATTTCATTGCAAAAGTATGAACAAGAAAAGGAGTAGTCATAATTACATACAAAGCCCTATCAGTGTATCTGCATTTACATATTTTAAACCACACAAGTTCAAGTGAGCCAAACAAGCAAATGAACAAGTGACCGAAATGAAGAAGACGACGCTGGTGACAATCAAATAATATTTTTCCATACACTTGTTCATATGTGAGTCTATATATTTATGTAGAAGTGTTAAAAATATACACATGAAATATTTTATGTACATACATATGCACATATTTATTTACATATCTCAAATATGCAATCATAACTGACATTGAGAAAACAAATAAATTGATAGAATTGACATATGCATATACATGCACATACATCACTGTACCTACATACATACATATATACGTAAATATGTATATTCAAGAATCTGTATGTATTTATATGTGTACATTAGACTAAGTCGAAAGAAAAAGTTTGCAATTAACCCGTTTTTTTTTTAAAGCATACTTTGCGAGAAGTTTGGCGTTGTAAAAATGTTCGTCCTTGGGAAGTCTTAAAAAAACTACAACAATCGGAATTTCGGCCTTACTTTTTTGTTTATGACTCGATTCCAAATATGATATATCGCTGAAAAGATATTTTGAAACACAATACTTATTTCTTTAAACCTAGAGCCTACTAAATTTTGATAACTCAATTTCTGCTTCACTAAATAGTTCTTAACTCCTCATAAAATTTAACATTTCGATAAGCGACTATTTTTTAATTTCATTTTTTTTTTTGGAGCGTAACAAATAGTTTAATAAACAAAAAAGTTACAGTTTCTATTTCGATCGGACTAAAATGTTGTTGTTCCTAGATAACTCATACGCCATGGCATACGAGTAATTTAGGCAGACAGGCAAGTATGTAGAAAAATCAAATTTGGGCAGTTTTTAGGACTCGTCCAAGTTTTCTTTCAAAGTATGCTTTCACTCTAGCGGGAATAATTGCAAACTTTTTTTTTGTATAAGAACCAATCCTGTCTAGTGTACGTATAATGTATTTACTAGAGATCATTTGTATGAATGTGTAATGAGCAAGGTTGCATAAGATATGAAGACAAACCCAATCAGTGAGCAAGCGGACAACTGAAACAGCGATGAAGGACAACATATCGCGCACCGGCTTCAAAAGAGTCTCAACTCCAAATTTAGCATTTTTGAAATTATGCGCTAAAAATGTACACAGAGCTTTTATTTACGTTTCAGAAAAAAAGCAGCAGCAAATTTTTATTATAATTTGTGAAAAAAAACCTAAGGTAAAGTCGCCCTTGCCCATATGATTCGCATATGCTACGAAATAGTTTTTCGCATTTTCTGACGAACGTATTATTTTGAGTTGTGACTCTTTTGAAGACGGTTTGCGATATGCACAGTCACTCACAAAAGTATTTTGCATTTATTCTTTCACGATATTGAAAATGTTTTTCATGATAAATTTTTTTTATTTATTTTTTATAAATATATAGCGTGTGTTATAATAAAAACCAACTAAATCAAATTTTGAAACCATGTACAAAATTCAGGAAAATTCAAAAACTTTTTTTGCAAAATTTCAATTGTTACCAACAACTCGAATGAGGTCCTAAAGAAATCCGTTGGTTTTTGAAATTTTTATTTACGGACAATGTTTTTAAGAAAATTTGCCACATTTTCCTTTATGCTACACAAAGTTTGGGCATCTAGATGCGCTAGGAATATTTCTGCACCGAAAAGAAAATTTTGGAAAAAAATGTCGCTTACATCTTTTTGGTGGTTAGGACTCGATGTGTTATTATCATTAAAATTAACGAAAAAATTTACCATGAAAAACATTTTGAGTAACGTAAAAAAGCAGCGCAAAGTACTTTTTTGTGTGACTGTATATGAATGTATGCATGTAAATTAAAGCATTCAATTCTTAATGGCGCCACAGTTTGCTACGTACATGCAAGCACACACAGTGGGAGCTATACT
This sequence comes from Rhagoletis zephyria, assembly GCF_001687245.7. Taxonomy (NCBI): domain Eukaryota; kingdom Metazoa; phylum Arthropoda; class Insecta; order Diptera; family Tephritidae; genus Rhagoletis; species Rhagoletis zephyria. The sequence continues at coordinate 14,481 of NW_016160913.1, read as the reverse complement.
TACAAAATTTAGTCAAAAACATTAGTAAGCCATAGAGCCACGGTGGGAATTGAATGTACCTGCATACATATATTTTTATTTTCAGTGTACTCCAGTAGACTTGTTTTAACACTAGTTGCGAGAAAATTATATTTTAATAAAAACCGTCTCTCATTTGATGGCCAACTAGCAACTTACCAGCCTGAAGATTCTCGTCTACAAAGTGGATCCGTTTTTCCTTACGAAACTAGCACAGTTTTGTAGCATTGAATAACCTTAAATTTTATACATGTGACCCCGTGAACTCCACAAATTTCTTTTTTTGTTTGCGCTCCGTCGTCATTTTCACATTCGACCGTCCTTGTTTTGCTTTTTTGGGCTAATATACTGTTGTAGTATTTCTACTCGGTACCTTTCAGTTTAAGATTCTTCAAGCAGTTTTGTGTGCTATGATTTTTTTACATTTTCCCAAACCATTTTTCTCAAAGTTTCATTTTCCGATACCCAGAAATATTAATGACTTCATTCATGAAATTCACGTCATTTTGTTGGAAAATGTTTAGTTTTTAAGCATCTGCTGTATCTGAGGATCATACTCAACTATGTCGTTCACCAGCAGGAAATACCAAAATTTTTTTTGACCCTCTATTTAGTTTAGGTTGGCTCAACCGTAAGTGTGGAGGCCTAGGCTTAAGCCTAAATCAAAATGTACTTTACAGTGAGTTGTAACCATTTTCCGGTCCTTGGATCTGCAATTTCACTAAGCATTTTATGTTGCATACTTTCAGGCATACTCTGCGCTAATTTATAATCCAAAAAAAAAAATGTGGTGAAGAGCTGAGGCAAATCTCTCGATTAACCCTCATCAAAAAATCTTAACCGAATGAAATAATACGCCAAAAAGACGTAGCTAACCTTTTTTCAAAATTTTCTTTTCTAAAAATGCATTTCTGCATCCAAAAAAAATTATAAAATTTCGCTTGCGTCTTTTTGGCGGTGAGCTCTCGGTATATGTATGTATGTATTTCAATCAAACAAATTGTCTTGTCATTTTTGCTATTTTTGAAAGCATCAGGTATTTTTTTTCTTGCTTTCTTTATGTCATAATATCCCACTGTGCCGCTAAAAGGGCGGTGAAAGTGTGTGCTACAGAATGAGTTGTGGCGCAAGAGAGCAACGTGTCGGACAAAGTGCAAACACTGTATGATTTATCATTTTAATTGTATTGGCAAACAGCATAAAGTACACAAACAAACATGGACACATACTTATACATACCTTTATGTAATATGCTAAAGCTTGTTTTTTGCCACAGCAAATATACAAATGTGCATATGTATTTATGTACATACATATGTATGTTCGACTGCAGCAAATGCAGCGCATTGATTTCAATTTTGATGCAAATGAGTTATGAGCAGCATTGAGCGAACGAAGAATGATGGTAAGGTGTGGATACTATGCAATTCCACACACAAATAGCAAATATATTTATGTGTGTGCATGTGCATTTATTTGTGTTTTTGCATGCATATTTATGTAACGAATGCACGTCTGCATGTTAATTTGCTGCACCTCAGGTCTAGCAATCCCACCATAACAGCCCTTCAGCTGGGTGACCACCAGGGTGGGGAGCGTACAAGTGAGGGGGATTTTAAAGTTTTCAACGAAAAATATTCTAGAACTCATTAGCTGCAAGTGCTCAAAACTGAAAATATTTAGAATAAACCTACACACTCGGTGTGAATTAATGAGTACGGAATTATGTTTCGATCTGCACGGAATAAGCACAACTTTTTTTTGGTCTTAAATCTGTAGCTCAAATTTAAACATTTACATAGAGATAAGCGCAGTTCATGTATGCATACATACATATATTTGCGATGCATTAAGAGTTTGCAAACAAGCGCTGTGTTAGCTAAGTAGCAAAGTAAATGTACACACCAGCCGGGCGTATGATTAATTTGCTTCGATTTTTGCTGCAAATTTGCTGTAAACACTCTCGCAAAAGATAGTAAAAAGCAACAAACCAAAACATTTTTTTTATAATTTCGTTGAGTTAATAGAAAGTTGCTATTATAAACCTAATTCACGCTAGCTTATTTGGCCAACATGGCGTATGAGCAATATTCGAAAATTATTAGTGATGTTTCGGAGTTTTGCTCACGAGAAAATGAATAAGCACCGATTTAGTGACACACATAGCCAATTTTTGAAATGAATCCGGNAAACACTCTCGCAAAAGATAGTAAAAAGCAACAAACCAAAACATTTTTTTTATAATTTCGTTGAGTTAATAGAAAGTTGCTATTATAAACCTAATTCACGCTAGCTTATTTGGCCAACATGGCGTATGAGCAATATTCGAAAATTATTAGTGATGTTTCGGAGTTTTGCTCACGAGCAAAAAAAAAAATCACATAAGCACCGATTTAGTGACACACATAGCCAATTTTTGAAATGAATCCGGCAAACAATTTCGGCAATTTTACATTCACGCGCTTTAATGTACCCAACATTTAATTTCATATTTCCCTTTTTTAAAGAAATTTTACTAAACTAGAGTCTACCAAATGCACTTCGTTTCCAGCCAACTTTTTTATTTGCAATTTTTACCTCTGCGCCTTTAATATTTTTTAATATTTTTTGTCTCACTCGACAGACCACATGGCATTTTGCCAAAACTTAGAGTGAACAAAAAACCGAAATATTTCAAGAGTTTTGAATTGTGAAATGCAAAAGGCAAAAAAAAAACAAACGCTTGTCAACTGAAAGCCATGCATTTTGTCAGCCACAGCGTTAGTGCAAATAGCAAGTCAGCTAAGCAACAACCACTCAACAAATTTTCGACTGCGAAAGCGACACATGACTCACTGGGGTAGCCGAAAGTTGTACGCAAAGTCAACGAACTCACACAAGCGGAGTGACCCCATATAAACTTAAGCAACTTTAAGTTTGAGAGTGGTTAAAATTCATGTCGAGTAATTTAAAAAATCCAATTTTATAAACAGCTTTAAAATAACTTTAGTGTTTTCTCCCAGCAGAAGAAATATACTATGTATACTCGGCTGTAGCAATGGTCGAGTGAGCCATTCTAGAAATCCCAGTTCGAGTGCTCGGTTACCGATTTTTATTTCAGTTTTTTTTTTAATTTACATTATTTTTCATTTATTTATTTTTTTTTCTAAAAGACTCTGCAATTATTCTTTTAATTTTTAGATTTTATTCTTTTAAAAAGAAAAAAAAAATATTTTTTAATTTAATACCATTTTTAGAAACTTGTTTTTTTTGTGGTAGCTTTTTCCTTTTAGTTTTTTTTATTATTTAAATTTTTTTTAATGTTTAAATGTTATTGTTTTAAAAAGACTATTTTCTAAATCTCATTTCATTTTTAGCAACTTCTGTGTTTAATTTTTCAATTTTCTTGTTTTAGTAAAATTTTCTTTAAAATTTTAAATTTTATTGTTACAAAAATAATAAAATATTTTTTTAACTTCATCTGATTTATAAAAACTTATTTTATAAATTTTTTCTTTTTTACTTTAATTCGCTTTTTTCGTTTATTTCTTTTTAGTTTCTATTTGTATTGTTTTAAGAAGAAAGTTTTTTTTTATTTAATTTGATTTTAAAAATATTTTTATTTATTTTTGCCTTATTTTCATTTCAGTTTCTTATTTAATTTTCTTTAATTTATTATTTTTTATGGTTTTAATTTATTTAATTTAATTTTTAAAAACTTATTGCTAAAAGGCTAACAGCATATTTTAATAAAATCGTTAGTTCGAAGAACAGTGTAGATGAATTTGTGTGCCGTGCTCGTAAAAAAGTAATTAATTTAGAATAAGGACAGCTCATGTGTAGAATATTTATATGCCAAATAGCAGTAGTAGGCATTAGGCCAAAAGGAAGTAGCCCTCTGTGCTTTAAAGGACATTCAGGGTGCCTTCGATAACGCGCACTTCCGAGCAATAGAACTGTCATTCTCCAACAGAGGAGCAGATACAGCAATAGTAAAATGGGTAAGCAATATGCTACACCAAAGAATAATCACAGCCTCTTTAGGGCAAGTCAAACTGAGGGTTAAGCGGTAAAAGGATTTCCGCAGGGCGGAGTACTATCACCACTGCTATAGTCCGTACTAGCTTGCAACCTAATAAATATCCTTAACAACAAATGGTACAAAACAATTGGCTATGCAGATGACATATATCTAATAGACAAAAGAAACCATAACAGTACCAATAGGGATACCTTAAATACAACATGGGTGTGGTGTAGGAAAGAAGGGTTATTAATTAGCCTTACCAAAACCATTATTGTCCCTTTCACCAGAAAAAGGACTACTGGAATGACATCGACGGCCTCAATCACTCCAAAAACTTTGATGCCAATAGAGCACACATCGCTCTCAGCTTTAACAAAAAGATTCTTAGATTACTCTCTGGGGCACTGATGGGCCACTAGTCCACAAAATAGGAGTATCTAAAGCAAGTACTTGCAGATTCTGCTGTGATGAAGAAGAGTGTATGGAACACTTAATCACCATTTGTGAAGCACTAGCCCATAGTAGACACAAAATCTTAGGTTCGTACCAGCTAGAAGATGAAGACCTTCAAAGACTCCCTCCGAAGGAGGAATAAAGAGGGTAAGGACTAGAAAAAAAATTTGGGCAGGAATAGCAGAAGCTGTAATCAAAACATATCCAGAAGAACAAGCATTTCGCCAGTCGAATCGCATACATTCGCCTAAGTAACAGAACCTTAAATTCCTTAAATCGTTGTGGAAAATTAAAGATTGAATAAGACTACGAAAAAGTGCGTGCTACAGCTATCAATGTATGAAGAAGATATGAGTCATTGACTTTGTCGCACCATACACAGAGACGAGAAAATGCGACAACGATAAGCTGAAGATAGCGGCAAGCACAAGAAATTGCCACATTTACAAAATTCAATAAGAGAGAGTGATGCAGAGAATGTAGGGAAAACAACTAAACCAAAAGTGGGTAATAAAATCAAAGCAGCGAAGAGAAACATAAATAGGGATAATAAAATTGCTTAAAGAAAATGATATTGGAAATTGCGTATGACACATCCACGCCCTCTATGGCTAGTAAAAATAACGAAAGTTTGCCCTCGCAGAGTTTCGCTAGTTATTAGGGGATTTGTTGTACATAAACTCATATACATACATTCATACAAATATGTACAAATGTGTGCATATGTAAATACATATGTATGTACATCCATTTTGCCACGCTATCCTGTGATTTTGTCCAGCGACGACCTACGACGACTCGTAAAATTGTATGGTAGCGCCATAAAATCAAAATCACCAATTGTCATTTTGTTGATTTAAATAAAGTAAAGCTTAGCAATGAATTTATTGGCATGAATCAACTTATTGAGGGGCGAGGAGGGTACAGATGTACATTAGATGACTTATTTTGATAAAGTATTTCAGATCCTCCCTCCGGCAGCAGAATATGAAAATAGGACGCTAAAAACCTATTAAAATGGAAAAAAAATTTCATTATTGCAAAAACTGAATGAGCTACTCCGAAAACCGCGATTTATAAGACTGTTTTGCTATAACTTTGGATCCTTATATAAAAACACATTAATTTTACACAAGAAAGAAAAGAAAAATATCCAACCTCAGGAAGAATAAGCCGCTAAAGCGAATGACGTACTCAGTTTTTTAATACAACTAACCAAAAAGTTACCCACACGGCCTAAAGTGACAATTTGGTACTATTTTTCACGAATTTTCAAATTTATTCGTTAGGATTTTCCAGATAGTAGTAACTTTTCCAAAACTAAAATATTTAAAATTGTAGCTCATTTAATGTATTTTTAAAAAAAGTGAACAGATTTTAGATCGGATTATATTTGAACTAATAAATTAGATTTACGTAAAGCCATGTCTGACATACATACTTTAAATTTTTTTGAAATTTTTAACAATGTCGTTTTTGGATGCTAGGTAGGGAAACGCTTTCTGATGCGCCTCTACGAGTTTAAAAACTATCTGCTTCTCTGTTTCGGAAGTGGTTACTTTTTCATTTAACTTTGTTGCAATAATTTTTTTCACTATTGCTTCAGCGCGTAAACAATTTTAGTTGTTTATCCATCGACTGGAGTCAATTTCCAAAAAATTTGTGTACTTTGATGCGTCCACAAATAATGCCTCAAAACATGTGTTTGTGTTGTTTTTTT